>NC_048310.1:30251591-30309796 GCF_013100865.1 Trachemys scripta elegans | reverse complement strand
TTTGGGGGCTCAAATCCCCGTCCGGGGGGAAATCCCCAAAAGCCGGACATGTCCGGGAAAATCCGGACGTATGGTAACCCTAAAAGTGACTAATGTTTTTGGGTGCCTCCTTTTTGGGTGCTGAATTTGAAGCACTTTAAAAGTGACCTGATTTTCAGAGGAGGTCCACTATATGGTCTGAAAATCAGCCCCTTGAGGTGTCTCAAGTTGGTTCCCAAAAATTGAGAAACTCAAAATCACTAAACACTTCAGAAAATGTAGGCCCTGCAGTATTTTAATGAACTGGATGTATGACTACTCAAGTCATAGGAATCTCAGATCAATTGTTAGTATGAGAACCATCGTGATAATGGTACAGATCTGTTACCAAGAGAAGATCATAATCACATGATTCCTGTTTTAAAAAAAATAATTGGAAAGAACTTGTCACTTACAAAACTGTTTTACTGTTACTTGTATTTTATTCTAGTAATGTATGGGAATGGTAAATTTAGCAGAAAGTATTCAGCACTTTTATGTCTGTCTTAGTAAATTTCATAGCTGCTTCTTAATTCTTATTAAAAGACTTTGTAATCACAGACATTTATTAATCAGAAATAATTAGCTTTTCCAGCTTTACACATGTAAATCACAGAAGTCCTAGAGAGTAAGAACCAGGACTCTTACATCTGACAAATACATAGGGCTTCATTTCCAGAAATAGAACTTGAACTATGTTCTTTCTTCTCAGATAACTCCTCCTTCTTGAAAAAGATGCTCATCAAAGAATGTTTTATGAAACAGAAATACACCATTCACAAGCCCCATTGTGTTATTACACGAGTTATTACATTTCACATCCAGTATGGTTTATTTTTCCAGATGCACACTTCAGAATAATGTATTTTTAATACTACATACAGAATTCAACAGATTCATAATAACACATGACATCTTAATATCCTTTGTGACATCCTATTGGTCATATCCAACTGGGCTAAACAGTTGTGTATGCTATAAAAATGACATCTATTATAAAAATAAGGATAATGCAAAAAGATACAAACAATCCCTTAAATTTGTGAAGACTGTTACAAATCTTGAATGTTAATTTTGAGAGAGAAAATACATGCTAATGCTAAGTTTATGCCTTCAGTTAATAGCCCTTTATTCCTCCAGGAAAAAAAATCAAGCAGCTATGCTTTAAATGAATTTAATGAACTGTAAAGACTGACATTTTCACTATAAAAGTCACACTTCATTTAATGAAGTAGTTAAATATTGATGCTATATTAAAATACAGGCTGAATAAAAATGGCAATATGGTTTTCAAAATAGGAATTCAAGGGTTTTTTTATTATATTGAAAATTTCACGAACTGAGAAAAGGGAAGTACAGTACAGCAAAATATCTTCATGATAAACACAAAATATAATGTTGAAATAACATGAAGGTTGAAAGACATAAACCCATAAAAGCAAGGAAATTGAGTTAAGCCTTTCACTGCACTCTTAACTCAGCCCCTTTGTACTTAAGCATTGCAATGTTAAATGAATGGATCCCTCGTTATTCTCCAGTGTCTGCGTCTTCTGTGGGTTTAGAACAAATGCCAACAGATTGTAACCCTGCAGTACAAGTGGTACCCAAAAGAATTAGCCACATATTTAATCCATGTAGTTAAAATAAATATTTCCCCATATGTTCTATGTGTCTCCCGGTTTGGTGTTAGTTCAGAATTGTTGTTTTTTAATGTTCAACTTTTGTGACAATAGTATGTTTCCATGTTGACTATATTTTGGTTTCTATTAATGTGGCCTTTTTCATTTATCTTCATCTTTGTATGTAGACTTTCACCATCATGATCTTGAAAGAATTTGGTCATGAAGCAAATAAGGAAAAAAAACCTGGATGAAGAAATATCATTGGCAAATGTGACTATGATGTTGGCTCCAAAGAGCTTGACAAAGAGGGGAAAAAATGGGAATCTTGCCACTGACTTCAATGGGAACATGATTTGTCCGATAATTTAGGACTAAATTTTGTTGTTATACCATGTAAAGTCATAACTCCACTGACTTCAGTTTTCCAGTGCTGTAAAACACACAGGGTGAAATCTTAGCCCCATTGAAGCCGTTGGCAAAACTCCTGATGACTTCAATGGACCCAGGATTTCGCCCTCAGAAGTTAACTTGTAAACCAATGGCAGAGAGTTCTAGCATATTATTTTCTTGTGTCAGATCTTCTGTTGGTGTAAAATGATTTCTGTACTTTGAATTTAGTAGAGCTGATTTACCTTACGCTGTAAAATAAGAGTTTCTAATTTTAGGAATAACCATGGTCTCATTTTGTTCCCTGACCGACTATCTCAGAACCAAAAGGTAGTGATGGGTACTGAGAAAATGGGGTTGTTTAAAAAAAAATAGTGTTGGGTAGTATCACTAGATGTATACCTAATAATAAAGGACAAAGGCTGGTTAGGGAACATTAATTAATTATTTACATTTCTAGCAGCTGCCATGAGTGGTCATCTGGTTATTTTTTCTGATACATAGAACACAAGTTTAACCATTTATTTTTAAGTGCAAGGTTGGAATATGCAGACCCTGTTATATAGGTATGTATGTGATAGAATCTGGGTTAGAGTTAGTGGCCATCATAGTTTCCACTAGTGTGACTGTGTCATAACATTACTGCTAATGGTGTTTTGACATAACAGTGGCTGAGAAGGGAAGCAATTTCAGTCAGATCAGTGGAAGTGGTCCTTTTGCAAAGCAGTATTGACTATCACTGAATTAATCCAGAATATTATCAGAACATTGAAGAATAAATTCTCAAATTAGAAATTGTTCCAGAGAAAGGGAAGGAAATGCAAGGATATAATGACTGTCACATGTTCATGCTATCCATTGTTCTCAGAAAGTAAACCATTGTTCAGTGTTTGGTGCTGCAAATGGATTTGTTTTAGTAATGCTAGCTGGCGCCTGATCCTCTTGCCATTGAAGACAGTGGCAAATTTCCCATTGAATTCAAAGGGAGCCGGAAGTGACCCTAAATACATTTTTTGGGGTGTGTTTATCAGTGTATGTCCTTTTGAAATGAAAACACTTTAAAATGGTAATTGAGTACTTGAGAAATGTGGCATCTATAAGACATTTTTGTAATTATTCAGCAGTTGTATATTAGAATACTTTTATTAAAACAGCAACAGTGCTGATATCCTTAACAGTAATACAGGGAAGAAAATGTTTTATTAAATGCTAATTTCACTTGTTATTTAAGAAGTAGCTAGCTTTGAACACATTAATCTCTTTTTCTCTTTAATTCAAGGTTGATGGTCTAGGTCTTACACATTGTATCTATGAATAGGGCACTCAATAACTATGCAAAATATCTATTTCTCCCATGGGTATTTGGGCTTTGATATATTCTGATCCTTATTAAATTTAAACAGGATCAAATTTATACAGCTCTGGCAGAGATTTATTAAAATACACTGAGTGGACAGCTTGTGGGAGTGCAGTGTACAGTAATAACATATGCCTTTTACCAGAGAATAGTAATTATTGAGAATCAAATAAATCTGTAGGAGGTTAAGTATATATGGAGTAGATATCAATTGTAGTTTTCTAAAACTAGACAGAAATACTATCTGAAGATGTTACTGTATGAAGTAATGAACTTTATCCTTTAAAAGCCCTGAACCTTCAGTAGTATTTGGTTATGTCATATTCCTTACTAACAGATCTACTATTAAGAAAATCTTCAAAAAAGAGTAAAGTTAACACTTGTTCAGTGACATTACATACATTAACATTTAGCAATATCCATCTGCATAAGCACCTGTTTCCTCACTTATCTCATACTTTTATTAAATGTAAATTAAAACCACATGCTCTGGAAAGTTTTTTGCTAATTCTTTTTCTTGAACAGAATCTTATTCCCTTTGGAAATGAAAATCCAAAATAAATGATTGCACATTAATGAAAGAGAAAATATCTTTTTTTTTTTAAATGGATCATATGTACACATTTCATTCATAGTTCAGCAAAGTTCTACCTAAAATTAGTTCAAGTATTTTTATTATTTAGATTAATGTCTGTAATAACTCTATTGACATAAAAGTATGGACCAACTATGGTAGTGGCAGTGCAAATAATAAATATTAAGTATTAACATGGGTATAAATATAATACTTCTAGCTATTGTGGTAACCAAGGTTACTTTCTTATGTAGCTAATGTCTTGGGATTCTGGAGACTTTCATGACAATGGAAGTTCAATCCAAAAAATAAGGAAAATCTTTTTCAATTAACATTTCTTACATTTTGGAATTTTAATATTACAGTGAAACCCACTTAAATACCAAACTGTTTCATATGCCTTTCCTAGCTTCTGCAGTGGTTGAAAGAATTGCGGTGAATAGAAAGCATAAAGTAAACCAAGACCAAACCATTAATGATAAATTTCCATTGGCTTCAATAGGCTTTGGATCTGGCTCATACCCTGGTCTCCAGTGGGGCCCCAGGCAGTGGAGTCAGTGTTGTTCAACTGGGGAGGTAAGATTTGAGCATCCTTAGCCAGGGAGAGAGGAGAAGGGGTAACTCTTGTGCACCATGGCACACTCTGTTGGAAGAATGGTGCCAGATTAACGTGGTCAGTTCCATGTTAGTCACTGGTTGCATCTTTTGCCCTTCACTATGCTGAGGGGTCTCTCTTGGAGATGAGATTACTTCAGCCATCAGCCTAGAGTAACCTCCATGGAATTGTGCTGCTGTCGCCCTATGGCCTTGAGGACCCCAGTCTTTCTCGCCAGTATGTCGGCCGGCACCCTATGGACATATTACTAGCTGGAGCCTGGAGAACGGATTTCTCCCAAAAACATTAATTGAAGCCTCAGTGGATTAGCTACAGCGATGGGAGAAATTGCTAGAAAAAATGGTTAAATAAATTGTTGTATTCAGAAAGTTCCAGATATGTTTTTCCTTGTCTCAGAAAAAGAATGTTATAATTCTGCACAGAAAATAAATTACACATACCGTTTAGTTTTGTAAGATATTTTCTTTTATAAAAAGTAAGTATAGAGGAAAGCTGTATTAGATTTAAAATTAGATCCTTAGCATACCAGATTGTTGTTTTTCATTATATACATCCAGTGTAAGCAATTTGGCTTTCTTGCAACAAATGAAAAATATGTCATAATATGGATAAAACACATATTTCTGCCTGTGTAAGCGTATCCTTTTTTGATTGATCAAGCAGTGATTCTCTAAATGATACCACCTAGAGATTGTTCTTTGCATTGATAAGTCTCAGGTTACAAATTCAAGACATACATCATCTCAGTATTTTCCTTAATAAACTCACGAAGCCCGATCAGTTCCCATTTAAGTAAAAGTTTTTGTTTCTTTCCTTTTACTATAATAGAATGATTAGAAGTACTTGGTGCTTAGAAGGAACATATGGTGTACTGGTTGAAGTAAAGAACTAGGAGTCAGGATATTTGGGTTCTATTCCCATTTCTGTCCTTAGATTGCTGTGTGACCTTGGGCAAATCATTTACCCTGCCTGTGCCTCAGTGTCTGTATCTGCGAAAAGAGTGATGTTAATACTTCTGGTCCTTATGCTAGCGTTGTGAGTCTCAATTCGTTAATGTATGTAAAGTGCTTTGTGAGTCCCACTTAGAAGACACTGTACTAGTGCATAGTAATTATTATTATACTATATGTATAAATGTACTTGGGTATCCAATATAACCTCAATTTGTTTTAACAAATGAATGTTTCACTACTCTTGCAATTTTTGTTCCCATCTAGTATTTCAATAGAACAGTTTAAAGATGTATCAGGTTGAAATAACACTGATTAACTGTATCACCTCCTTGAAGACCACAATTTTTTGCAGATGATGTCTAGTCTTATATGATATCTATTTTGATAGGCACATTATTACAATATTTACATGGGATTTTAATAATTTGAAATGAATTAAAAATAAAGTGTAGTTCCTAGAATGATAGCCTATAGCCATCTTTATTGTATGTTAGGTAACTGCAGAGTTGTTCTAGATTTTTCAAGTTTAAACTATATAGAATTAAGCAATGATGGAATAAAAACTGAGAATTTGGTGTTCTGCAGTTCTACGAAAATCTCTTAGTGCTCTTCTGTTAAATATTTCTAAATCACTCTTTTTCTTTCCTAATGCAGTATTTTAAAAGAACACTGTTTTGCAGCTGACTTTTGCTGTGTTTTCCTGGGAATGTACTGATGCTTTTGGTATAACATGGATTAGAAAGTCCTTGCTCTGCCTGTGGCCAAACATAGAACAGCGTCTGGTTTACGCATGGTAATAGGAATATATTTGTAAAAAATTGGACGTTATCCTTTGATAGATCCTAGTCATATGGCTTTGTGTTTTATGTTTACCTCTCATTAGATATCACATGTAATAAAAACTCAGATTTCTTCCTGTGTTTAGTTTCTTAGGAGGAAAAGTATCTTTTACAAATCATTTCATATTTTAACTTCTTAAATTACTGTTTGTTAAAGGTTTTGCTACAAGCTGTTAGGCTATGACTTTATTTAGTCATCACAGTAAATCAGTTTGGCAAAATGGTTTACCAATACAGACCATGATCTCTCATCTCTTCAGGCTCAAATCATTAAATCTTTGCACAGTTGGAGTTGGTACAAGCTCTTATGTGGTTTGGTACTAATTCTTGCTTAGTATAAATCTAATAGCAAGGAATATTCTTGATTCTGGTCGAGGGAAATATTAATTTAAGGAAATAAAGTAGAATCAGTCTTGTTGCTGTAGGAAAATTATTCCTATATTGCAACAGTTGTGCAATGCAGAGCATTGTATATTCTAATCTGTGTTTTTGTGTACAAATATATACCAAATATATACCATTTGATATAAGAACATATACAATAGAGAGGATATAGTTATATGGAGGAAGAGTAGGCTGAAGGCTCATACCTGTGTAATATTTTTTAACAGTTATCTAAATGTTAGGTCTAAAATTTTGATAGCTATGATGACATAAAAATACTGGTTATTTCTCTTGAATTATGTCTCTGCACTCTTAGAACATTGATTAATTAATATGGTTTAGATAGTAAAAGTTTTAATTTGAAGGTAACATATTGAAGTACAAGATATTAATCGCACCAAAGATAACATGCTAATTAAAAGATTCATGCACAGTTGTCTAAGGTTAACAGTGTGCGTAGAAATACTTGGAATGGAAACCTAATTATATTCTAGACTCAGAATGCTGTATTTTGTAAGGGAATGAAAGACATGTCTTTTGTGTTGTCCAATTTTCCTTTTCCTGGGAAGAAATCTTTTTGCATGTTGTTCCTTTGTAGTGAAGCTGCACAGATAAGAAAGAACAAACATTACAAACCATTGATTTGGGCAATATAAATAGATTCACATTCAGAATTGGTTCCAAATGCAATTGCAAGGATCATATCAAAACAAACTTGATTTTTATTTACAGTTTAAAAGAATAAGCAAAATACAGGCTTCTTAAATTTACCCATGTACTTACTGCAAGAAATCACAACATCCTTAAGAATGTCTAAAAGAAGTATTTGTGTTTCTACCCATTAGACATATCAGTTTGGACAGTAGAAGCATGCACACTGTAATCCAAGAAACCAATCATAATTTTAGAATGCTGGTGCCCTAACAGGTCAAGTGGTACACCCCGTCTGTGTTCTGGGCCAACTTCAGGTCTGTAATTTTAACAAGAAAGGAAAGGAAGAAAATGCAACTCCTGTGACCATGCTATGATTTATTTCATTACAAGACAATTCTCAGCCACGCCAGTTTCCTCAGGTTTTTCCTTTAGTCTCAAAAACCTTTCAGGATCTTAGTGTCATCTCAGAGGAGGGAAATAAGAGCTTCTGGCACTGTAAAGCCAGAGACTTCCTCTAAAGGAAAACTGCACCCATTATTGGCTTCAGATTTCAGTGACGCCTATTTGCAGATCAAGCCAACCAAAATGAAAGTAAATAGGAGATATACACGCATATGTCAGGTTAAAGACAAAAAGGGTTGTTGAATTATCTCCTCTTGGACATTTCCTTCTATCCATTCCCCACAAAGTTCTGGAATAGAAATAAAGCTTCAGTTTACTTTGTTAGGAGTTCTCAGTAGAGGAAGGTAAGACCAACAACCTCCACTGGCATAAAACTGGATTAAACAGTAGTGAATCACCTATGTATCTAGGTAAGGATCCAGGGCCTAAATCTTTCAGGAATGATTTTTATCTCCGACCAGTATTACATCAGTGTAACTCCACTAACTTTGATAGAGTCCCTCCCAGTCATGAGGCAAGAATCAGGATGTAAAACTCTCTAGCTCATTGTTAAGATGTAACACCTTTAAAATTGTAATTCTGTAAGGAGAATCATGAAAAGAAATTACGTATTTGTGAGATGATTCAAAAATACATAAAGAAAGGTTGAGGCTCACCTGGCCGTAAATGTCCTATGATGAGAGAGGAACAAAAGCTTTACATATTATGTGACTGAGGTCAATGAAGTTCTGTACCCAAAAAAACCCCAAAAAACAATCAAATGACTTCTTGTATCCAGGCTATTCTGTTCTGCTCATTGGGGTTCTGTAATATTGAATGAACTGATTCACCGAAAAATGGCTCTAGCCCTTAGAAGAGGTTATGACACACTTGCTAAACCTTTGAGTGTGAATGTATTATGTAGCTGTTAATTTTCTGATTGGTTTAACAAACTAATTAAGGAGCCTAGCACAAAGAAGTGTAGAAAAGATTAAAAAATTAGTATTAGTGATTTTAGCTGTCAATTTCCTGTATATTCATGCTTCCATGGATATTGTCACCTTTCCATTCCCAAATTTGGCATATAATTTGGTGGCCCTCTTTGTATTAGACCATGGCCCGGTGGTTTAATTTCCATGGTTGGCTTGGTCCTGTTGTTTTTACTTTTTTGGGGGCTGGTCTTGGTTAAACGGTTAAACGACTTAACACATCAAAAATCCTTCTTCCAGCAATCCTTAGACTTTTCCTCACAAACATTACAAATTCAATCTCGCAGATTTACCTTCTGTGGGATAGTGAAGTATTATTATCCCCAATTCCTAGACAGGTAACTGATGCAGAGAGAGTAACTTGCCCAGTGTCTCACAGGTATTCTGTTAGAAACTAGGAACAGAACCCAGTTCTCTTGAATCCACTCTAGTGGTTTAATTACAATATCATCCTTCCTCTCCTACTAAAGCATCTCTGGAAGATAAGGTTAATAAATTTCCCACCAAATTAACTAAATATAACTTTAACAATATCCATGGAATGTTACGTATAATTCTGGAAACCCACCCTCCACTTCCCTTCCCCAGATGATTTCCTTGCACGTAACCAATTAAATGATCAAATTGAGAAGTCTTTACAGTGGAGAAGAATCTCACTGGTCTCTCTAGGAACTTTGTCTGAGTAACAAGTAAAAATAAGGGCCCAGTTCTAAAAACACTTATTGCTGGGAATAGTGATTACTACCATAAAGCAATCCCATAGATCACTCTACAGCAAATCGTCTCAAACAGATGTGAGTAATGGCAACTTGAACCAGACAAATAAAAATTCACAGGAGGACGTTCCCTTTGTTTTGATCTTCTGAGAAGCAGAATAGACACGTAGGTGCCTAATCTAGACCTAAAATAACTCAACAACTACACACTGTTCAAAAAGTTATAAATGCAAATTCTCCAGACACTGATTTCACTGAAAAAAACAGGACCTTTTTAGCATCAGTAAACTTGCAAGGAACAAGAGGTATCTGTTTTTTTCATAACGTTCTTTTACTTTGTTTTCTTTACCCTTTAGACTCGCCACAGCTCTTTGAGATTTTTTTAATTTTTTTTCTTTATTCTTTTTACCTCAAGAGAAGAATTTGCAATCACTCAAGAACATCAAAACCTATTCCTTCAGCTTCAAAAAATAAAAAGGTGCTTGAACTACAAAGCATGCGCTGACTCTGAAAAGACACATTCAGTAATACACACAAATGGCTTTACACTTACACAAATTCAGTAATAAAACAAAGACTTCACCTTAGTATATAAACCGATGCATGTGCATGTACACTTTGTCTATATAGGCTTGAAAATCCAGGCCTGTGTTTATAATTTTTTCCGTTTGTTTGTTTAAAGGGTACACTCAGCACTACAGACAACTAGTAATTTTTAGCAAAATGTATACATTTTTCTTTGAGAAATACAGAAATGGATTCAATATCCCATTAAATTAGTCACTTTATCTAGTATTCCAAATACAACCATTTCAAATGAGACTGTGGTAGCACCTCAGGTTTTTTCCATGAAAAATCCTTGTTTGAGTAGCAGTAATTTTAAGATAATGAACGATTCATCTTCTACTTTGTCCAAATGATTGGTTAATAAAAGCTTGGTCATTTTGAGCTGTTGCCAAAGTTCTGGATAATTTACAAAGTCTCAAGTTTCTAAGAGGTAAGTACCAAGAGGAGTGCCTTTGTTTTTATGCAAGCTCTGTTCATTATGGAATTGAGCACAGTGTTCCCCCAAACAAAGAGGATACAAAAATACTAGTTTGAGTGAAGCAGATTCAATCATTCTGCGGCCCTAAAGCAACAGATATTTTAGTTCTTGTGTTTGAACATTGCCCAGTGGACATGATTACTTCCAGCCAGGGGTACAACAGCAGCTAAAATAAGTTATCTAAGGGCTTGTCTTCTGGTACAGCGCTACAGTGCTTTAGTGAAGATGCTACTATGCTGATGGGGGAGCGTCTCTTGTCAGACTAATTAATTCACCTCCCCGAGAGCCGTTAGCTATGTCAACGAGAGAAACTATCCCATTGACAATAGCACTGTCTACATGCAGAGGTAAGTCGGTATAACTATGTCACTCAAGGGTATTGATTTTTTTCACAGTAATATCAATATGTCTGTAGTGAACACCTGCCTAAGATGGCAATGATAGCTTAATACCTCAAGGCTTTTCTATTGCTGTTGACTATACCAGAAAATCTGCAAATAGGAGTTCCATTATAAGAATTGTCTTGGCAAGTTTAACTTTCAGTTCCAAGTTGGGGAGCGCACTGTCAAGAGAGATCAGTCGGGTACCATACAAGGAGAATGGTCAAAGGAAGAGAGGACAATGATAGACATTTTCTAGTTACTTGCTGTGTCTTTTGATCTTCCAGCTCCAAAGAGCTGTCTTTGCTACAGATGTTAATAAGAATGATTTATCAGTGGTAGTGTATTTGAATGAAGCAGAAAAGGTCAGCAGCAATTCTTACCAAACAAGAGTCCTTCCAGATTCTGTTCTGGACAGCAAAATACCTATTGTCCATAAAAGCTGTATTTTTGGAATGTACATTAAACAAGAATGTGGATTAGCTGTGTCATTATTTGTTCATTTGGGGCTGCTCAGGGAGTATTCAAAATGAGTAAGGGAGCTAGAATGGGGCCCCATATTGCAGACAGCACGTGTCACACATGAAATGCACAGGGGGCTCCAGAGGATACATTTGTCTAAAAATATTAGGTATTTTTTTTTTCTGTTTCAATTTATTGTAAAGGGCCTGTGACAGAATTTACTGGCACAGTTGACTATTGGTGGACTTCCTAGACAAAAATGAGTTTGTAAAGTCACTGTTGATTTTTCTGTATCTCAGAATACCCTCCTTTTATGGTTAAATGGTTCTTTAGAAGTTGAGCTTTTCTCCCTTTAAATTTTTAACCCTTGTTAGCCTTAGGGAATGCAGCTGGGGGTGGGGGATCCCTTTACCCTGACAATCCCCACTTACTGAAATGGACCCTGGGGGTTGTTCTGGAAACTGGCGCAACTTAGGGTGGGTCTACACTGGGAACTTACATAGGCATAGCTATGGGGAAAAACCCACACCCCAAGAGATGCAGCTATGCTGACCTAACCCTCACTGTAGACCATGCTAAGTAGATGGAAGACATGGCTGCTGTAGCATTTTAAATGAACAGTTACCGTTACGTTACTCTGGGTTGGCAGGCCAGATTGACACAGATTGGCCTACAAAGGTAGTTTAAAGATGCCTTTGTGCCCCACCTTCCTGAGCTGTGCTGGGTGTTCCTCAGTCCCAGCTTGGAGTCCGAACTGTAAAGAGGGAATTTCTTGGCCACTAAAGGTTAATTAGCTCCTTTTCAGAGATGCTATTGGCTATCCACCTATCTGGATTGCTACAATGGACATGTAGTTAAGGAGTGTAGCTAAGGAGCAGAAATTCAATTTATAGGCAAACGTTAGGTTTCCATTCCATTCCATTAAAAATTGTGTCAAAAATATGACTCCACTTTTAAAAATAACAACAATATGGTTCATACTCCAGTTCTGATTTGTTGGGGGTTTGCTATTCTATACACAGAATCTGCCTACACTTCAAAATTCTGTTACCAGATTTCACTGAAAAAGCTTTCATTCTTCCCATGTTTATCAATCCTTTAAAGAAGAAAGAAGGAAATTTTGTTCTTTCCTATGCAATGGCAACGTATAAGGTCAGCTCCAGTTTTTACCAAAGACAGTGACTTTGGTGGGGTTGCTAGTGTGCAGTATTTGTCCCAGATTCTAGATTAGTTTGGAATAAGTTATGGAACCAATTAATTATAGTGCAACCTTGCATACTTTTTTTGAACTAAATTTACTAGTTTCTAAATGGATTCAGTATCACATTAGAATCTTCCAGCTTAATTTGTTAAGTGCAAGAACCACTGCACTGTAATGTCAAACTTTAAAGGCCCAATTTTGAACAATATGGGAGCATAAATGTGCATGCAAAAAATTAGCATGCAAGTACAAGCCAATTTGCAGATGCAGCTTACCCTGGTTGCACATACAAATTGAATATTTGCCCATGCAAATGCAGAGTTACAGATCTGTCAAGCTGTAAAAGATTAGTTGGCCTTTTGCTCTAAATGTTTCACCTATTCTCATTAGTGTTCTAATTAACTTATTAACTTATTTTTTCTACCTAGTTTCTCCATGTTTCTGCTTCTGTAACAACCATGTGTAAATCCCACTTGAAAATTTATAGACACTTTTTTTTCTTGATACCACACTCTTTCATATTTAAAAATAGAATAAGAAAAACTGAGGAAGGCAAAAAATACTTACTTTTTTAATGTAATAATTAGTGAAAAGTGCTGTTAAAATGTTACAGCAGAGGATAAAGAACATCTTAACAAAACTTCTTTATATTGTTTTTACACATTAGAATTTCTAAATGTTAATTCTGATGTCTGCTTCATCAGAAAGAAAGTACATGTTCAAAATTTTATGAAAAGACAATATCACACCTTCCTGTAAAATATCAGATGATTTTTTCCATTGTTTATAACATCTGCTGAAAAGAATGCCTAAAGTGCCATGAATATTTTAAACATTTTCACAAATGTATATTCATAGTTCTCTTGAAATGTTACACATCATTATTATTTTCCAAATTAAGTCATTAGCATAGATGCGGAAAATGTTATTTTATTAATTTTCAGTTTGATATTTTTTTCATAACAAGTTTAACCACTGTTTCCACATGTACAACATTGACACAGTCTAGTGAACACACTTGAATTTAGTGTGTTGGGTATATAGGACTCTGTTTTGATGGTTGATAACAATCACGCTGTAAGATATGTTTTTCACTGTATAATGCAGAATACAGGTCACTGTAGGTAAACCTATTTTAATCATAGTTTCTGTGAACATAAATCCATTAACCTGCAGCGATAACCTCACTTTGAAGATTTGACATAAACAATACTGCATTATAAATCGTATAGTTTCATGACTGAACTGCATTTGGAAGGGCATTCTGAATAAAGTTAACAAAGTTATAAAGAAGAAGTTCACTGGAGTTTAACCTCAATTGTCTGCTGTTTAGATACAGCTGAATACTCAAGTTCTGTATAGTGAAACACTCCTTCCATATATGCAGAATCTTCCATTGATGGGTACATAAGCATCATTTGTCCAACATGGCACAATTTCAATGTGCTTTTTTTTCCTTAAGGTGTTTGGCAAATCTTTTTTCAAGTTGCTTCAACAGTGCTCAGTCTAAGAGGCTCTCAAGTTACTCAAATCATCAAAGGCCATAACATTTTTCCTGACCGATAATGGGGATGTAATGGTCGTAGTGTTATGACTACACAACATTGCTGCTTCGTCAAATGATAGTCCCTATTGTATGCCACTCTATGTGCTCATGTGCTCTATGCACATGAGACCAGAAGATTTTTGCTTGCTTGCAGTATCCGTTGGTCTGCTCCTGCTCCTCTCTTTCTTGTGCGCTGAACTGGGGCGTAAGGCATGGTTCAGACTGACTGCATCTCGAATTTCTCTCTGCCACCCATGGACTGAGACCGAACCTCTTCAGTGTCCGCATCTTTTGCTAGCTTACCTATGCTTAAACTCAAGTTGTTTAAAAACTATATTTACAATAGTTATTTACCATCTTTAGCTAGATTATAGTTGTTCAGGACCCTGCCCTCTTTTTTTAGAGATACCTATTATCCCCAAGTCCTGAGTTTCAAGAATTGTGTAGCTTGCCCGCAGCTTTTCCAGTCAGTGACTACTGTGACATATGTCTCTACTATCTCAAGAAAGCCCACATCCTCTGTATGTGCAGCATCTGCCAATCCTTTCCAAGCGGAACCTGTCCAGCCTGTGAGTACAGACTTTGAAGATTCCAAATGGATCATGCTCTGAGACCCCAGTCCAATCATGGCCCATCAGACTACACTGTACCTTGGGCATAGGCCCTGAAAAATAACCCTCCGAGCATGGCAATCTCTGGCTCCAGAGCTGATAGGAGTAGAACAAAGGACTCTTCCAAATGGGTATGAGGAGGCTAAGAAACACTCTCACAAGAAACTAGAGAAATCTGCCTGTAGGTGCTCATCCAAAAAAACCCCCAAAAGAAAAGACTTCCTCTCCAACACTCTGCAAGTCGAGTGAGATTCTCCACCCCAGTATAGGAGTGTTAGGAGATCATAGGGAGTGTATCACTGTATTCACAGCACCAAAA
The DNA here is from genome assembly GCF_013100865.1 of Trachemys scripta elegans. Classification (NCBI taxonomy): domain Eukaryota; kingdom Metazoa; phylum Chordata; order Testudines; family Emydidae; genus Trachemys; species Trachemys scripta. Next base: position 30,294,742 of record NC_048310.1, on the reverse strand, counting down.
TACAAGAGCACCCCAGAACTGGCACTAAATGAAGGAGGGGGACCATCCCTGGGACCAGTGAGGGGAAAAAATGACCGTGTATGCCTCCCACACTGGCTCTACCAACATGGCATGAAAAGGAGTCATATATGTGAAGACCACAGCAACACTGGCTCTCCATAGAAAGAAAGATGCCTGACTCCATAAAATACCACCGGGGTCAAGACAATCCTTTCCATGCAGGGAAGAATCTCAGCTGCCTCAAGAACTAATTGAGGAAGAGGAGGATCTGAATCAGGAAGAATCAGGTTGCCTGGCCTCATCATCTCCACTGCATGACTACAGACACCTTCAAGGTCTACTACTGAGAATCCTACTCACATTCCAGATCCCTCATTAACTACTATAATCCTCCAGAGTGCTGGTCCTGTAGGGTGGCATTCCCAATTAATGAAGCCATCTTAGAACCAACTGCGATGGTCTGGCACAGTCCCGCCACTTGTGCTCCCAGTCTGAAAAGAATGGAGAAGTGCTTTGTGCCATTTAAGGGAGCAGAATACGCACTATGCTCTGAACAGGCTAGTGGTGCAAGCCATTGCTGAAAAGAGCAGATAACCCCACCCTAGAACAATGTTCAGCTTTGTACACTCTTTCTATCACCAAAGGGTGTACAAGCCACCCAGGAAGTGCCAGAGTGTGCAGCACAGCGGACATAATCTCCCACTTCATTCTCATTCTAACTCCAACCTCCTTCTAAGAAATACTCTAAAATATTTTTACGGGACTTCTGAGAGCTTCAAATCAGTCCCTATACCACATCTACGTGTTCAGGACCCTGTTCCCCAGTTTGGTGGCTGCCTAGGCATTTTTTCTCAGGGTTTGCGCCTGATAGGTGATTTCTGGAGATTAATCACCACTGGTTACATCCTTCTCCGTTTCTTTTCAGGGACCTTTTTCATGGGAGGATGCTCAGCCCAGAGGGAAAGGATTTTATTTAAGATACCGGGTATTTCCTTCTTCCCAGGAGGAAGGGAGGATGGAAGCTATAATAGATCTCAGATTGCTGAACATCTTAATCCATTGCTTGAGGCTCAGTATGATCACCCCACCTTCTATAATTCCTTCACTGAACAAGGGTGATTGGGTCACAGCTCTTGATTGAAAGGATATTTTACTTTCACATAGACATCCATCCTGCACACAGGAGACTCCTGAGATTCACTATGGGCCAGTACTACTACCAATACAGAGTGATCCCTTGGCTTTGTAGGAGTGCCAAGGGTATTCACAAAGGTGTTATTGATAATGGCTGCCCACCTCCACTAGCAGGCGTTCACTGTGTTCTCCTACTTTGATGGCTGGTTACTCAGAGAAATCTCATCAGGAGCTATGGATGATTACCCTGTCTCCTACACTCTTTTGGACCCCAAGTAAACATAGAAAAGTCCACTTTAGCTCCCACAGAGAGAACAGATATATTTGGGGTAAACTTAGACACAATCTGTGTCAAGGTATATTCGCCTCAGAGCAGATTCCTGGTTATGAGGAATCTCATTACTCACCTCTGGCTGAGCTCCCAGGTGGCCCAGACAATACTGGTTCCTGAGTATTCTCCAGATGTCCATCTGCCTTATCTCCATTTACAGCTTTCCTCCAGACCTGTTGACTCAAGGCAGAGGCAACATCAAACATTTCAATCAAGCACTCTTTCACCTAATGACGTGATATTTGGATGGAAAATGAACCTACAGAAGTCACGTTTGGTGGTGGTACAATCCATACTTAACAATAGTAGGATGAATGCTTTGAGAAAATACTACACCTCAAAGTGGAAAAGATTTTCCATCTGGTGCCAACATCATTGGAAAACCCCAGAGGATGCCAACATCGTGTCATTTTTGACTACCTTCTCTCCTCCTTAAAAATTCCAGGTCTATCCCTTAGATCTCTGCAGTTTCGCTTCACAACTGTCAGTGTTTTTTACTTTCCAGTGGACAACCATTCAATCTTTGCCTGTCCTATTATAGTATGCTTTCTAAAAGGCCTGGTTAGAAACTTTCTTCCAATAATAAAACCTACCCCAACATGCTCAATCTAATCATATTGGCATTGTCAAGGGAGGAGAAGTGATCTCTTCTCAGAGACTTTCCATATGGATTCCAGGCTGCATTCTGTTTTGCTATGACTTAACACCAATCCATCCCCCACAAAATATGAGGGCCCACTCAACTACAGCCTCAGCTGCATTGGTAGCATCACTTTCTGATGTCTCTGTTAGAAACCTGTAGAGGGGCAACGTGGGGCTCCATTCACAGCTTTGTGAAGTATTATGTCCTAATGCAAATTTCTACTGCTGATGCATCCTTTAGCAGAGCAGTCCTGCAGTCACTGTTACAACAGGTGTCCTCAAACCCATCTCCTCCGCATATACCGCTTCTGAGTCATTTAAAATGGAATACACATAGAGACCATCACTTGAAGAAAGAAAGGTTAGTTACTTTGTCCTGTAACTAGAGTACTTTGAGATATGTGGTCCCTGTCTGTATTCCTCTACCTACTCACCTTCCCTTCTGTTGCATAATTAATCTGGGGGGTAAGTAAACCAGTTTTGTTGAAGATGCTCATCTCAGAAGAACAGAAATGAAAGTTAACAAACACATATGGAGGATTCAGTGTTTCTCAGAATCCACAAGCCAGTTTCTCTTGAGTCTCTCCGTGTTGAGGGTCACCTGCGTGGAGCTGCATTAGGCCAATCTATCCCTGTAATAATCATCGTAACTAGGGCCTTACCAAATTCATGGTCCATTTTGGTCAATTTCACAGTCAGAGGATTTTAAAAATCGCACATTTCATGATTTCAGCTATTTAAATCTGAAATTTCATGGTGGTGTAATTGTAGGGGCCCTGACTCAAAAAGGAGTTGTGTGTGGGGGAGTCACAAGGTTATTGTAGGGGGGGTTGCAGTACTGCTACCCTTACTTCTGCGCTGCTGCTGGTGGCAGCGGTGCCTTCAGAGCTGGGCACCTGGAGAGCAGCAATGGCTGGCCAGGAGCCCCGCTCTGAAGACAGAGCTGCCGCCAGCAGCAGCATAGAAGGAAGGATGGCAGTACTGTGACCCCCCTAAAATAAACTTGTGACCCCTCCTGCAACTCCCTTTTGGGTCAGGACACCTAATTTGAGAAACACCGGTCTCCCCTGTGAAATCCCTATAGTATAGGATAAAAGCACACAAAAGACCAGATTTCATGAGAGGAAACCAGATTTCGTGGGCCATGACATGTTTTCCATGGCTGTAAATTTGGTAGGGCCCTAATCCATAACCATTGTCAGAGGTAGGGATGAGGTGCCCACTCAAGCACAAGAAGAGGCCAAGGCATATAGCCTCACAAGTAGAGACGACAAAGCAAACACTTAGAAACTTTGAGACATCCAAGAAGGCCAGAAGGCCTTAAGTATCCAGACACATTCTAATAATAGGAAATAAATCCTCTGCCATGGCATACTTGAACAGACAGGGTGAACTGATTTCCTCATTTTTCAAAGAGAGAGGCTCAGTTTTCCCCTTTGATATGCATTATACATGCCCATATCAATAGAAACTATCTAATAGCCGATAAACTCAGATGGAATGGAGCTTGATCAATCAGTTTCTTATGAATTCTACATTTTCTTCTAAAAGTCTGGGGAAAATGTTGACAGGAGTTGCTGCTGTTTGATCACTTAAGATATTGTACTGTCAGCAAAGCAGTATTTGGATAGAGGCTAAAATGGAGTCCTCGCTCATGCATACTACAGTATATGCTATAATATGTATTATTTTTATGGTAGTGCTCAGTATGTGCTAGGTGCTTTTCAGACTGACACGAAGAAAACGTCCCTGTCCTGAGATGCTCACAAGATAAGAACATAGAGAAATAGGGGTTGAGCTTGTATTCCGTACTCGCACAAATATTCCTTTTTACTTGGGTAGCTCCACTGGCTACAAAGGGACTATTTGTGTGAGCATAATAGACCTGGAGAGGCTTCTGTTTGGTGAATTTTTCCTTCATCATCTGGTACTGAACTAGATTTAAAAAAAAAAGGAGCTGCTTTTTGTGCGGTAGATTTAGTTAGCCTGTTGAAGTGTCTGCCATGAAAGGAATCTGTTTCATATGCCTAAAAAATTACATCGTTGTCCTTTTCCATTGAATGTGATGACTGTAATGGGGGGAGGGATAGCTCAATGGTTTGAGCATTGGCCTGCTAAACCCAAGGTTGTGAGTTCAATCCTTGAGGGGGCCACTCTAGGGATCTGGGGCAAACATTAGTACTTGGTCCTGCTAGTGAAGGCAGGGGGCTGGACTCAATGACCTTTCAAGGTCCCTTCCAGTTCTATGAGATAGGTATATCTCCATATATTATTATTATAAATACATTTTACTAATGTGCACTTTATTTATGCAATCTTAACTCATGACGAGTAGCACTGCACTTTCACATGTACGTAGTTCCAGGGAGGTAGTAGTTCTTTGGAACTACTCATGTAAGTGTTACTCAACATGAGTGAATTGGATCCCTAGTAGGAAATATATCTGGATACATTTTAACTGATACAGTACTTTGACTGTTTTACGCCAAGTATACAATATAGATACATTTAGAGGATCCTTTTAAGAGAAATGATCAAGTGGTTTGTATGGTAAAGAGAAGGAGAATCTGAAAAATACTGTACATCCAGCCTGACTTAATTGCTGCAATTGCATGAATATCCAAGGTACTTTTGATGTCAAAGGTTTCACTTCCTTTCAGTACCTTTTGCCTTTTTGATTTCCCCTTGTGATCATAAAGCTATAAACATTCTTTCCAGGGGTCCCTGAGAATCCTATTAGTAGCTTTTTATTATAGTGGCAAATTCGTATTGAATTGGTATCCGTTTTCACTAACGCAGAATAATCAGATCCGTGTCATTATTATTGTACTGTTCAAAAAGAAAATAATGGGGGTGTAATGTAAATGTGGTGAAACTCTCTTATTGTGTTAGATTAAGAATGCTGTTCCAGCTCACGTGAAGCAGTGATTGAGTAAGGAAATGGAAGGCACTTCATTTGTGATAAGGTGCCATGTACATCCTTATTTGAATGTGTAATTGTCATTTTGTGGCCAAAAGGGTGATTTCTCCTGCACATATGTGCTTTCTGTGTCAGCCATCATGTTGGTTTTTAGACTTGTGAGCATGATACTGTATATCTTATTTTATGTACAGTGCTGTGATTTCCTTTTTTAAATCATGAGTAGCATTTGATGGTTCTGTCTCCAGAAGAAATACTTTATATATTCTTTTATGTGCATCTGAGCTTTTTAAAAAAAAAGGGGAATAGGGCCTTTAGAGTACATTGTTAGAAAGTACAAGCAGCCTCTGAAGGTTCAAATTTGACAGGGATGTTAGGAGGCAGGTCAAGTGACTGCCTAATGAAGATGAATGGAGAAAATTGCTGGTACAAGAATCATGTGGTGGGTACTCAGCCCAGGTTGTTGGAAAAAGTGTGATGGAATCTCACAGCTTCATTTATCAGTGTCATATTTGGGCTAAAAGTGAGCAGTATTGTTCTCATTTCTCCCAGATGGATAGGTCAACTTTAATATTTATTGCTCTTGTAGAACATTTGTTTGATGTATTTCCATTAGCTAAGCAATAATAGAAAAGCAGTGGAGAGAAACATAAAACAGCTTCCTTCCTCTTCAGTTGAAATACAGCATACACTAATACGTAAGTATTGCTAGGAATGACATTGATATTTTTTATGTTTGATGACATGATCATATATATATTAAAGATTCTTGTAAAAATAATGGAGAAAGCAACATCAAGGAAATATAAATTATACATCTGTTGTAGTATAATTTTTCATCACATAATATTTTCCAGGATTCTGTAGTACATCTTATGCATGTCTGTGCTGAAAAGATAATAACTTCTTTGTTGTATGCTGTTCTCACAAAACAAGGCAAAACCATTGCACTACGGACTGTTACAAGAGCAGAAGCTAATTTTGGTAAAATGCTCATACCAGTTTGGATTTGTCAAATTGGAACAGAGGCGTTTAGTTTTTTTTCCCCTCCTTTGTGTCCTGATAATGTTCGAATTATCTTCTTTAATAGAAGACCAACTAACCATAACCCAGATTGTCTCCCAATATTTTAAGTAAAGAAGGAATTTACTTTTTCCAAAATGGTGGCACGGCATAAAGATCTACTTACCAATGTATTAACTTTTTATATATTTTTATAGTAGTCTGAGCACCAGGCCTAAGGTGTTTGACACATTATTTATATTGTAGAAGGAGCCTAGCTGTTTGTGAAGCAGGTGTTGTGTTAAGTGCAATGCAAACATCCTAGCCATATGTTTCTATAATTTAAATTAATTTGGTACAGTCATACTGTTAATCTTTAGTGACTTGTTGATTGGCATTTTGCAGACATATTTCTGGAAGGCACCCAATACCATTTTCTGCAGTCTTTCTGGCAGTAGCAGAGAGCAACATTTCCACAAATTGGAATCTTGTACCGCACTGGGAAGTGAGCCAAGATTTAAATTAGACAATAACCTCTGCTCTGTATATAGCTTCTATTCTTCAGCTGTAGGGAGAGTGATTTGTTTAATACAGTCAGCTCTGTAGCATATAATAGACTGATATATGAGTCACTCCTTGGCAATGTGTGTTTCTTAAATTTATATAGATTGAACAACTGGTTGGTAATGTACTTAGTTACAGTTGTGCAAACAATAACTATTAGCAGGGCAAAGCAGGCCTGGAAAAACTGCATGTGGAGAGCGTTTATTATTAAGGATTCTGCAGAACTGTTGAATTTCAGAACAATCCTTCTTTTCAGGTGCAGAGGAAGCTATTTCATAAACATGAGTATTGTATGTTACTTTAGAAAAGCAGCAAGAAAAGTTTTTAGCATAATTTGGTGTTTCTTATGCTTTGTGCATATAAATATTGACATTGGAACATAATGTTCCTCAAAAATTAAATTTAGCATCTATCTGTATTTGTAGCTACATAATTAGGTTGCAGTTCTTTTCGGTTTGCCCTTTTCGTTTTTTTTCCCCCCTCTTTGCATGTTAAAATGTATTACTGACAATTGATATCCATGGATGCAAAGAATTCTTTTCTTTCCAAACAGCAAGTCTTTTTTTTTTTTTTTTTTTTTTTAAGGGGAGCTCTTTACATCAAGTCAGTTCATGTTTATTTAAAAGCTTAAAATCATTAGACCAAATCTCACTTTTTGTCCAAAACAAAATTGATTTTGCTAACAAAAATGTGTGGGTCTGAGAGAGAATATTCAGAAATATGCAAATATAGCAGAGAGAGAAATCTGTTTTGAGCGGCTGAACAAAGTAATCACATTTTTACCATTGAAAGTTTATTTAGTCTTAGTCTGAACATTTCTGAACAAAATTGTCAGCTGCTTTTAGTAAAATACTTCTTTTTGTAGGAAAAGGGGTAGTCTTTTTAAATCTGAACTGTTTTTAATACCCTACATTTTCTGCCAGCTCTGCCATTTACAAAATAAAAGTACACTGTAAATATTGAACAATACAGAGATACCTTTCATAACAGTTTATGGTACACTGCACATTCTGGATGGATGCCAAGCAGTAGTTAGTAAAAATTACATGCCAGTCAAAATTATTATAGCAAGTATAACCTGTTATAATGCAGTATCTTATCTGAAAGTGTCAACTTGATATAAGCCAGATCTTTTTCTTTAAACTTAAACTCTTACATGTATAATTCTGCTTGTACTAATCCTAATTCCCTCCCATAGGCTCATTGGAAGTGCAGAATAGTGAAGCATAAACTATCTGGCAGTTGTATATATTTTAATCAGTGCTAATGATGATGTTCCATGTATAGTACATGCAGTTTATTCCTTAGTCAGGGAAGAGTGCTATGCAAACTAATGGCAAGATATCAAAAGAGCTCATCTGCCATTTAAAGAAATGATGGTCAGATTTTCAGAAGAGTTCAGCATCTGACTTCTTGAAAATCTGGCTGATTATGTTGGTCCCTAACTGGACGCTAAGGTATTTTTGAAAATATGGTTCTGAGGGGACATCCTGACCCATTGAAGTCAATGGGAGTTTTGCTATTGACTGTCAGTGCGGCCAGGATTGCAACTCAGCTATCCACTACCATGTGGCACAAATGTACTACTGTGTATGACCTTTCCTTGCGTGCATTAAAAAATCTCTTCCTCATTGCTGGTGCTTGTTTAACATTCTGAATGTTGACAACAATATTTAGATGACCAAATAAGCTATGTGAAGAAACAGTATTGTAAATCCTTTATGCTTTAGAGCAGCACTGTACAAACGTACTGGGTTTGACCTCCCTTGTAGTTTTGGAGGAATACATGTGTTTCTGATCTCTTGTGAAATTTCATCATTGAGATCCTAATAATAAAAGTAGACTAAAGAGGCTGAACTACTGTGGGCCTAACAAGCTGAGCTCAGAAAATGTCCACGCTGTAGCGCTGAAGAAGACAGAGATTGGTGCAGAGCAGCAACCCACCTAGAGCCAGTGATGTGACTGAGACTTCAGAGGTAATGGAGAAGGCCAACAAAGCGCCTATCTTACCTGAAGCTAACCTTTGTAGAAGGCAAGTCTGCAGAGGGGAAACATGATAGCTCACACTCAAGGATGCTGAAAGCCTTCCATAGGAAAGTAAGACTTTGCCACTCCAAAAAAAATCTGTTGTTCAGCTAATCTGTTTCTGAAGCATCCTGTTTAGGCTACCGCTATTTGAAAGGAGTGTAATTGCCATTCACACGTGTGCGCGTGTACACACACACACACACACACACACCCATTTGGTTAAATCATATAATGGGATAGGAATTTCTTCCTGTGATCAAAAGATGATCTGTTTGTACCCTAAGCATGAAAAGTGGTAGCTCTTTCACTTTTTTTGGTATCAAATAGTATAGCTCCAGATGATATTCCCATAATACAATACTGCTATAAACATGTGAATCAAAGATTATTGCTTAATCCATGTGGGCAAATGGCCTCTTTCCTCCTTCCTCACCACTAGCACTACTTGCAGGTGTTTTATTCAGGCTTTTCTTTATTACTCCTTATTTTCCTGCCCGACCCTTGCACAAAAGGTTGCTTGCAGTTTGATTTTCTATGAGTTTTTTTTCTTCTGAGTCGCTTTGAAACCAACCCTGTAATATTACCATTATCAGATTCCCTTGATGATTCATTTGTCCTAGCAGCCCTTAAGAAATTGAGAACTTGTTTCTTCCTCCTCTTTCTCTTAATACTCGCTATTACAGTCACTCTGTACTTAATGTAGAAGAGGGAGGAAAAGATCTCTTATAAAAGTATTTTCATGGAAGGCCAATTTTGATGTTTTAAGAGTGTTGTCTGAAACTTGTTTCACTTTCTGAAATCTCTGCGGGTCTGAGGCAGTGATGCAGGCTTTAGGTTGATGATGCAAGATAAAGAAACAGGAGGAAATAATATGAGGTCACGTCTATGTGTTTTAACGTTTTTAATTTCAGACCAGCTCAAAGCCTCAAGTAGAGATTTGGGTGAGTGGAGAGGCTCTGCCCTTGGGAATACTCACTATTATCCAAATCTTGGGCCAAAAATCCCAATAAAAACACTTAATCTTTATGCACATCTATAAGGAAGTGTCCTTTCCCTTAGGATGAAATAGTCAGATATATACTTTGGCCATTGTTTACTAGGGCTTATATTGCTACCTCGATATAACGCGACCCGATATAACACGAATTCGGATATAACGCAGTAAAGCAGCTCCGGAGGGGCGGGGCTGCGCACTCCGGTGGATCGAAGCAAGTTCAATATAACGTGGTTTCACCTATAACGTGGTAAGACTTTTTGGCTCCCGAAGACAGCGTTCTATCGAGGTAGAGGTGTATTAGAAACCAAGTGTAGCAAAAAAGATAATTATATGGGTTACCTTGTAAAACTTTAATATTTGAAAACCTCTTCACTGAGCAAGGTTCTCAGCCTGGACTTTACATCTGTCAGCTTCTTGTACAACTACCTCTGTGACTTCTTCCATGTGACCCTCTGTGCATGGTATGACCTCCCTGATTTCATCTGCAAAGCTATGACACTGTCCACATTTAAGACCTTCTTGGAGGCCCACTTCTGCCTTGTTGCCTGTAGCAAATCAGATAGACTTACATATAAATGGATTGCTGATGCTCCCCTTCCAACATCCTTTGTCTGCTTGTGTGTCTTTTATTAAGCTTATGAGCTCCTTGGAGCATCATTCTTGAATATTTGCAAAGCACCTAGCACGCAGTGGGTGCTATTGTAAACAAATAATGTATAATAATATTGAGAGGGAACGGTTCCCCAATTGAGAGGGATATTATGAGGGGGGTAGAAGAGCCAGGTGAAAAGGTCTCCCATTTCCCTGGAATGATTTTGGGTGGAGGGTTCTAACTTCGGTCGTGTTCTGCTCATCTGTCTTTAGTGTGTTCATTGTAGGGCCAAAATCATAATGCTGAGAGCTACCGTCGTCATGTTATTAGATGCAGGCTTGTATACAATGAAGTAGAATTAATATGATTTAAAAAGTAAAATAAAATGATTTTTCATTTGATACTGAGCAGTGTTTAATAAAATGGAGACTGTCATCACAGAAAAAATGAAAGGAACTGTAGTGTCAATGTGACTAAGAAATGAGATATTTAAGATTGCGTTCATGTACTTTATTTAGCCTAAAAAGTGGCTTGACTAATCTTCCATTATGATCATTATAAAAAGTCTATATGCGCTTCACTCTCTCTATCAATTTTACATTTAAAACTTGATATAATTTGTTACTGTGTAGTACAGTTGAATCATATTCCAGAATGGAATTTACAATTTTTGCTGAAGTGAGTGAAATTCGATATAAGATTCTAAGGAAAGCTACTTATAGACCAATTGCAGAATAATCACATCACTTTAAATTCATGTGAGAAAATGTTATGGTAATCTTGAATGTAGTGGGATAAAACTATTTCTTGGGATTCTAAGAATAAAATGCTGTCATTATGTTAAGAAATACTTATATTCAATACTTAGCTTATATAAAATGCTAAAATAAACGAGACACCTGATTAATGCCTTGATTGTATTAACTTAGTGCCTTGAAGATGAAGGCCAAACCCCAAATTCATATGATGATGATTGATTCCATATTTTATGGTATTGCTTTTGTTTAGGAATGGTCTCTGAGTTACAGCCAGACTAATTAAAAATAAACAGTTGAAACAAAGTGTATTTAAAGGAAGTGAAGACTAAAGGGTCAATTGATCTACTCTGCTTATGCTGGCCAATAAAAAGGAGAACTATAGAAAGGGGAGCAGGACCAAGCAGACTTCGAAGCCGAAATCTGGCGACACCACTGTATGATTTCTGTCCTCTTTGGAGAAGACATAGCCTCAGTTGGAGTAGCCTTACAGCCATGAGGCCAAATCCAACTCCTGTTAAACTCTTGTAAAAGGCTGCCATCGACTTCACAGTGATTTGCATTGGGCTTGGCGGCCTCACAAAGGGAAGGGGTAGGCGATCCCGGAGTTAGATCCACAGAGTTATGCTTGGCCTTCGCTGCAGGTCCTTTTGTTCCACAGAATTTGAAAGCCACATTCATTCTGTAGGGCTGCAAGTCCTTCTCCATTGAGTAACCTTGCAGAGGTTGGAGTAATTAATTTCCATTCTCCCGTAGGTGGTTCTGTGGGGAGGGAACAATATGGCTCTATCCTTGCTTGTGCTCTTTAGAGAAGTTACAAGGAAGAATGTAATTTAACCTCCTCCTGCTCCTGGACCTCATCAGGAATGAAATTTTATGTCTCATTTGAGCTATTTCTTGGTAAAGGATTTTAGATAAACCAATATTTATTACTGTTAAATACAGAGAACAAATGAAACCTATTATCTGTTTGGTAAAAACTTTTCCCTGTGGGAATTCAGGCAATCCTAAAGACAGAGAAAAATATATGTAATCAAGATGTTTTGCCATGTGAGCAAAGACCTTCTGTTATTTTGCTGTATGTTCCCTTCCTTTACATACAGTCAGACTGATTCCAACAGGCAGACACGTCCTCATGAGATTCATCATTAAAACAGTTTCCCAACTCACCAGTGAAAAATCTCTGAAAAGTAAAATTAGGCTAAAATTAACAAAGCAGTGAAAACATTAAAAACACAATTCTCAAGTTTTAATATATTTTTTTAAAAATGTATTGTCTCAGTAACAGTGGGTCTGTGTGTGTTTATCTCAGCATTTGGTCTTGAAAGTGTTTTAAGTCTCAGGTGGCAACAGGGTGTGATGACAGTGACTGTAGAACTCCTTGAAATAACATCTGTAGATCTTGTTGAGATAATTTTTACATGAAACAGAGTGCCTAATTTAGCTAAGTTTAATATTTATATTAAGCTCTGAAAGAAAAAAAAAGTGATGGTGTATATGGAGGTGCAGATACACTGTCACAAAAACATAGTCCCTGATTCTTTATTCCATTACACCAGCTTTACATCTATATAGCTCTTCAGAAGTCAGTGGAGAAAACTGGTGCTAAAAAGTAGAGAGTCAGGCACAGAATACAAACACATTAGATGGTAAATTGGAGCTCTCTGAACACTTGACAACAAATGCAAAACAAAGATTTTATCTCCGACATAATCTTTGTCACCTTTGGAATGAAGTAAATTAATTTAATGACAGTTAAGAAATAAAATTTGATTATAGAAACTAACTTATTAGATTTAATAATTGTATTCACACAGCTGTGTGTGATGAACAGTGCTGCACAAATCAGCATAAGAGGCCCATAATAGCACATATTGTATTACTTCCAGTGCAAACCAAACAAAACTATCATACTACCGTATATCTCTTTATACAAAGTAACTTATTTCTAGAGTTAGTAATTTTTATAGACTGTACACTTCTTAAAGGAACTGAAAACACTGGTCTACAATTTTTGAGAAGTCGTCTGCTTCAGAGATAAAATGTGCTATTTATTATGTATTTTGATGTGCTGAATTCAAATATGACAATTAAAACAACTGGCTACTGTTTCTAAGATATTTAAGTTTTTACATTTTATGTCTATGTATATTGTGTAGATAGTAGAGTTTTAATCATAAATTGTAAACCTAGGTCTTTTCATGTGTTTATGGTTGCTTTACATGATAATATTTCACCTGTCCTGTTTATGTAACACTTTAAAAATCAGCAAAAGGGTTATATAAATAAAATTTATTATGAAACAAAAGGCAAAAAACTATTATGTACATAGTTTAGTCCTATTCAGTGTCTACTCGGCGCTTCTTGGCTTGTCTCTTGTATTCATTAAATGGAGCATCTCTTGTCACTGTCCAGCAATAGTCTGCAAGCATTGATGGGCTCCATTTACCCTGATAGCATTTCTCCATTGTTGCAATGTCCTGGTGAAATCGCTCGCCGTGCTCGTCGCTCACTGCTCCGCAGTTCGGTGGAAAAAAATCTAGATGAGGGTGCAAAAAATGTATCTTTAGTGACATGTTGCAACCAAGGCTTTTGTATGCCTTGAGGAGGTTTTCCACCAACAACCTGTAGTTGTCTGCCTTGTTGTTTCCGAGAAAATTTATTGCCACTAACTGGAAGGCTTTCCATGCCGTCTTTTCCTTGCCACGCAGTGCATGGCCAAATGCATCATCTCGAAGAAGTTCACGAATCTGAGGACCAACAAAGACACCTTCCTTTATCTTAGCTTCACTTAACCTTGGAAATTTTCCATGGAGGTACTTGAAAGCTGCTTGTGTTTTGTCAATGGCCTTGACAAAGTTCTTCATCAGACCCAGCTTGATGTGTAAGGGTGGTAACCAAATCTTCCTTGATTCAACAAGTGATGGATGCTGAACACTTTTCCTCCCAAGCTCCAATGACTGTCGGAGTGGCCAATCTTTCTTGAGGTAGTGGGAATCTCTTGCACGACTATCCCATTCGCAGAAAAAACAGCAGTACTTTGTGTATCCAGTCTGCAGACCAAGCAAGAGAGCAACAACCTTCAAATTGCCACAAAGCTGCCACTGATGTTGATCATAGTTTATGCAGCTCAAAAGTTGTTGCATGTTGTCATAGGTTTCCTTCATATGGACTGCATGACCAACTGGAATTGATGGCAAAACATTGCCATTATGCAGTAAAACAGCTTTAAGACTTGTCTTCGATGAATCAATGAACAGTCTCCACTCATCTGGATCGTGAACGATGTTGAGGGCTGCCATCACACCATCGATGATGTTGCAGGCTACAAGAGCACCTTCCATGAAGAAGAATGGGACAAGATCATTTTGACGGTCACGGAACATGGAAACCCTAACATCACCTGCGAGGAGATTCCACTGCTGTAGTCTGGAGCCCAACAGCTCTGCCTTACTCTTGGGTAGTTCCAAATCCCTGACAAGGTCATTCAGTTCACCTTTTGTTATGAGGTGTGGTTCAGAGGAGGAGGATGGGAGAAAATGTGGGTCCTGTGACATTGATGGTTCAGGACCAGAAGTTTCATCCTCTTCCTCTTCCTCGTCTGACTCAAGTGAGAATGATTCTGGTGCATCAGGAACCGGCAATCCTTCTCCGTGGGGTACTGGGCGTATAGCTGATGGAATGTTTGGATAATGCACAGTCCACTTTTTCTTCTTTGACGCACCCTTCCCAACTGGAGGCACCAGGGAGAAGTAACAATTGCTGGTATGGTCTGTTGGCTCTCTCCAAATCATTGGCACAGCAAAAGGCATAGATTTCCTTTTCCTGTTCAACCACTGGCGAAGATTTGTTGCACAAGTGTTGCAGCATATGTGTGGGGCCCACCTCTTGTCCTGATCTCCAATTTTGCATCAAAATAAAGGCGATAGGCGTTCTTAACCATAGTGGTTATACTGTGCTTTTGTGATGCAAAAGTCACTTCACCACAAACATAGCAGAAGTTATCTGCACTGTTCACACAAGTACAAGGCATCTCTGCTCACTTTAGCTAAACAGAAATGTGTCCCTTTTATAAAATCAAACACTGACAAATAAGAGAGCACGACACTGTATGATTTCTAGAGCTGATATAGGGCAATTTGTTCAGCAGAGTGATGTAAGCTTTGTTATGATTGCATCATCCATGACTTCTAGGAATAACATGATGCAATTCATATCATGTATGATGCAATACCAGCTTCAGATTGCATAATTCATTGTTTTGCCTAATAAGCAAGTACTGTCCAGATCCAGTCATAGATTTATTCATAGATCCAGTCAAAGATGTATTTTAGTCATTTCTGGTTTAAATTGAGATCCCTTCCCTTTATAACTCACTTATCCTCCGCCATTCCCAAGTCAAGGGTCTTGTATATTGACCCAATAAGCATATCTTGAAAACTAGAGCCAATCAACAATTTTAAGCATCATTTTCGTTCTCAGTGACCCAGAATTAGTAAAGTTTGTCTACATTTATTTCAGAAGCATTTTGGCTGTAGAGCAGTGAAATGGCTATAATTTGAGACCATTAAATATTCCTCATTTTACTGTTCCAAGAGTAGAACAGTCCCATACTTGGCAAAATATCATTAAGTTACTGCTGCTGGCCATGGAATTCGCTGAAGAAGGATTTCAGATTAAATGGTTTGGCTGGAATTAGATTGTCAAGGTGTTTTTTTAATTATTGTTGAAGATTTTACTTGCTGGCTAAAGGCATTTAAAAGTAATTTTAAATATGTTCACTTTAATTGCTTGTTGCAAACTTTTAAATATTTAGATTTGCAAACAGTATGTTTGATAGAGACTGGGAATGTATGAATACAATTTAGTTTACCACTGTCGTCTTCAGGACATTGGAAAAAAGTATTTTGTCTCAATGAGATTTTCTTCCTTTGTTATTTTTTAAAAAATCCAATGTATAAAATCTAGGTTGCAATACTGCAAACACATATGCACATGCTCTACTTTAAAATTTGAGTAGTCCCACTGAAGTCCAGTCAAGCAATTTTTAAAACTATGGTTCTGCATAAGATCTTGATCCTTCAAACACTTATGCATTTGCTTAACATTAATGAACAATTAATGGGACTATTTTTTAAATTTTAAATTTAATGGAGATATCCCATCTCCTAGAACTGGAAGGGACCTTGAAAGGTCATCGAGTCCAGCCCCCTGCCTTCACTAGCAGGACCAAGTACTGATTTTGCCCCAGATCCCTAAGTGGCCCCCTCAAGGATTGAACTCACAACCCTGGGTTTAGCAGGCCAATGCTCAAACCACTGAGCTATCCCTCCCCCCCTAGAGTGCTTAAAGCTGAGCATGTGCAAATGTGATTGCAGAATTGGGGGCAGGGGGTTAGGTAATGCTGTAATTTATTTTAAAAGATTCTACTTGCCTGAACACTGGCATAGTTTCAGTCTAAGTAAGGTATCTGGGTGTAATGGAGTTTTCCCGTTGACTTCAGCATTTCACTCCTGATTTTTGAGCAATGGAGGAGTAATCAAGTTGCAAATACACCTCTATCCCAATATAAAGCGACCCTGATATAACACAAATTCGGATATAACACGGTAAAGCAGCGCTCCGGGGGCGGGGTGGGGGGGGGCTGTGCACTCTGGCGGATCAAAGCAAGTTCAATATAACGCGGTTTCACCTATACGCAGTAAGATTTTTTTGGCTCCTGAGGACAGCATTATATTGGGGTAGAGGTGTATATTACCTGCGGGAGCTCTGTATGTGGATGGCTGGTAGTATAAGGATTGGATATTAACTTCTTTTGGCCAAAAAATCTTTAGAGTAGCTTCTGATATGAACTGTCGTCTTTTTACAAGGTTCTCTAAAGTCTTCCTGTGGGAAATTTGTGGGCATATGCAAATAGGAAATGAATGTGCTTGCAGAAGAAAATGTATTATTCTGTATTTTAACATGTATTTTTTAATGATAATATATCTCACAAAGTTAGAATTAAACTATTTTTATTATTCTGTGCCTTAGTGGATGCCTGAAGGTAAATGAGCTTTCAAAATATATGTAGAAATGCAGGAAGGATGAACTCACGAAGTATACCGTAACCTGCTTGTTGACCAATGACCTAGTACTTCCTGCAAATACACACAAATGCTCGCTTTTGATGACGTGATTTTTACTAAACCAGAGGGCTGTTAACCATTGCATAATAATTCCAACATCCCTTCCTCACCATGCCTCATTGTATGTCCTGCCTGACTTCTTCAGACCCCAACTGAACACCAGTTGGTTATTTCTCATCTAACACTCTTACATCCTAAACGTCCAAGTTTCTCCATGTTGAGCTGCAGTGGCTTGTCTACTCTTACACCCATCACCCATAGCCTTTGTTGTAATTTACAATTTACTTATTTCAGAAGTTTTGCTATCTTGCAAGACAAAGTACTGAGATTTGCAGGGTCTGCAAGCAGCTACAATATCCAGAGTGCCATTTTGGATTCACTCTGAGATGGAATTGACATCCCCTTTGATTTTTCTTGATTATTTTTCAAGGATTTGGGTCAGATTTTGAACTCAGTTGTAACAGTGTAAATCCCAAGTAACTCCACTGAAGACAAAGGATTTACTTTAGATTTACATCAGTGAACCTGAGAGCCGAATATGCCTCTTCACTTTTAATTGTAAAAATAAAATGAAATAATTTGCAGTATAACCTAAAGCTTCTGAAGCATTTAAATGGTTGTGGAGACTTGCTCTTTCAGGGAAATACATCTAAAGAGCACTATGTTCCTTGATTCATGGGTCCAGGAGCTATATGTCAACTATGCTTAAAGTGAAGGCACTACTTAAAAATAATTAGATGGATAGGTGGCAACTGTTGATGAATTATTTTGCATTGCAGTTGTGTGAACTGAAGAAGTAAATTGTTTTTCATGATGGGAACAAATAATATTTGGTTTATAATTTTCTGTAGCATTGAATGCAGTTGATTATTGGTGTTTGTAGATATTAGTTGATCAAAACCTCCTCCCATTCTTCACACTTTGTTGTCAGAATGATTTTAATGTATATTGTGGTGTTTGGAGTAATCAGGCTGAAGTAGCATTAGTCCAGCTTCTCATCTTTTAATTACAGACAGTTTATTGTCTATGCTGTCCCACTTTCTGCATGGCTCCCCACCAGCTAGCTAGATTTAGCAATCTCCATTAATTTAATTTGGCATTTCATTCAATCAGACAGGCTGTGAACATGATGATTTAAAAAAAAAAAAAATAACACAATGCTCATTCTTAATTGATGTCCTTATCAGACATTGTATTTACCAGAGCTGTAATTATTGGTCAGGCAGCAAAATCAAATCTGCCCAAATGCAGAGAAGATGTTCTCTAGTGGAATTATGAAGATACAGTACTTAGACCTGCAAAGTAATTTAGTTCTGGTCTGTAATTACATCTTTTGGGATCATTATCTTTCTTTTTATTCATATAGTATAGCCTCTCAGGAATTAATTTGCCAAAAATGATGATAGAGCTGAGATCTTTGCCATAATAATAATTATATATAATATCTACTTCCACAAACATACATCTACTTGCACAAATATATTTTTTCTACATGAAATGAATATATGTAATAATGTAATGGCCATATTTAGTAGATATAATTATATCTACTTGCACAAATATACATATTCTTGTGCAAGTAGATACTTTTGCATCTGAAATGACTATATATAATTTAATTAATGGCCACATTTAAAAAATATGGCTTCTAACTTTATTCTAGAGAGTGCCATTTTATAGGATCAACGAAATGAGAGCACAAAGGATAGAATGTGGATGTCTGTCTACCTAAAATGCAGATACAAAGAATATTTGCACACACAAATTAGGTAGTTGTCTGATTTCTACTATTCACACCTTTAGTTTGTTGAGAGTGCTTTGTTAGGGCCCAGTCCTGCACCCACCCATATAATGCTTAGAAACCTACCCATTGAAGTCAATGGGCCTATGAATGAGAGTTTGCAGGAATGAGGCATAAGGGTTTGCAGAATACGGTGTTTAAACACCACAGAGTACCCGTTAAATATTTAGCCCTAAATATTTATTTTGGATATTTATTTACTAATAATTATGAAGGCACTGGTTGTTGCATTAGTTAAATATGAGTTCCATTTTCACCTAACTAAGGGATTCAACATATCTGTTCTGTAAGAGAAGTATGGTCTATCCTCCTCAGACTTGCAGTACTTACTCTTTGAGTACAGAATTACAAACTTTTCTTCTCAAGTGGCATAAATAAGTTTTGTTCCAACTCACAATATGTTCTGTTAGTATGGTACCAGTGGGCCCATTCATTGTCTTGACATATTGTGGTGTGATTTTTTTTTACTATGGTATGATTTCAGTACATCTTTGCTGCCTATTCTTATTGCAAGATTTTGTTTTTGTTCTTGGTTGGAACAAAAGCTTCTCCTTTTGTTCCTTGTGTTTGCATGGTTAGTCTATACTAACAAGAGGAGTTTGATTGGGAATATGTAATAGGTTTGCTTGGTGAGTCATGTTTCACAGTTGAAGGTAAAAGTATTATGATAAAAATCTTTGTTTCTGTTCGATAGGTAGCATTTTTAAAGGCACCTAAGTGGTCTAGTGGCCTAAATCCATTGAAAGTCCATTGGACTTAGGCCCTTAAGTCACCTAAAAGCGCTTTGATGCAGACATAGTGGCAAAATGAGGACAGACACATGCGTGGAATTAAGTGGTAGGTCGCAACTTTTATTAAACTTTAACACAGGGAAGGGGCACTACCTGCCCATCACTCTCACTCTCCTCTACCAAGTATTTAGTTTGTTCCCATGCCGGGGTTACAGGGATCATTACCAGATAACCCATAACTTGGGATAGACTCTCCTCAGTCTATGCTCCAGGACTCATCTGTCTCTTAGTCCTAATACCCTCCCTCCCCCGCTCCCCAGGAGAACAGGGGGTGCAGAAGGATAGGGACCTCAGCAAGTCTAATCTCAGCCTGCGAAGGCCACAAGATCTCACCCTATCCCATGAGCCCAAGGCCTATCACCAAAATCCCAAGTCTTTTATCTTGGAGAACTGTTCATTTTATCCTTTTAACTGCCCTGGAAACTGGCTGCAAATTGCAACGAATAAACAACTCAACCCGAGTACCTGTGTTAGGCACTAAACGTGTTCCTACTTAACCTGCTGTGGCTTGAAGATGTTATGAGGAAGGCAAAAAACTCCTTGTCCTCTGCCAATTGGCCCCTGGGAGAACAAATTCCTTCCTGACCCCCCAAAGGGTTGAATGTCTATACCTGCAGCATCTGTCAGACTGGATTCCAATTCCTAGTTCAGGGTGACTAGTTTGAGGCCACTGGAATGGAGCTGAAAGAGGCTCCACATGGCCTCCGCTCCATGTTAAATCATGGGAGCTGTGACATGCTGGCCAATCAGCACGCTCCCTCCCTGCTGGCCAATGGGTGCAAGAGACTTCCAGAGTGGAGAAGCGAGTGTCTTCCTCCCTTGCTGCTGGGACTGTTCCCTTTCACTGCTAGTTTCATTGAGACAAGTGGATGGCATTTTGAAAATTTTACCCATTGGTCTATCTTCAAGTTACTTACTGTATTTCTCTATCTGCTTCTTTCTAGTGTGAATACCAGGGATGAGTTCTCTCAAGACTAAATGTTCATTTTTATTCACTAATTTTCAAAACAGATTTATACTAGGGTTTTGGTAGTTAAAAGGATGGTAATGTGTACAGTTATTATTTAAATTATTATTATTTAAGAATTGCTAAGTATTATATGTAAAATCCTGGCCCCATTGAAGTCAGTGGCCATACTATCTTAGTGGGACCAAGATTTCATCCTACGTATCTAAACTCTCCCCATCTCACTCAGAGTTAATGTTCTGAAAATCATGGGATATTTTAGAGCGAATTATTCTCCACCATATTTTTCATACTTTCAGATTTGAGGCTTATTGGTACAGCTGTGAAAATATGGTCATGTTTTTAGAACAGGGTATTATATAAAGTTGATTATCTACTGTAGCTTATATTTTACTTTCTGGAAATGTGTTTTGCCTCATCACTGCTACAGAAGAATAACACATTCTATAGCCCATATTTATTTTTTGAGATTTTGAGGAGGCTATGTTGGAGAGGAAGCCAGACTCTCTATGAACCTCTCACCTGTGATGTGTTCCTGACAGTATTGCCTCAGCTCCTCGTTTCATATGAATTCATGAGAATTTCAACTTTCATTAAAAAAAAAAAAAAAAAAAAAGTGTCTAGCCCTCCTGGCTGCAGGGAACAGATTGAAAACCCTAAAGGCAAGTATACCATAAAGGTTCAAAAACCAGAACGCAAATAATCAGAATCTAAATTATTGTTGTTATAAAATCTTGTGATTTTTAAGCTAACATCATGGTGTTTTAGGACCTGATTCATGATTTGTGAGTGTCTGAGGTAGGCAATACTGCAAGTGAAAGGTATAAGAGTTAAAAAGAATATTGCACAATATTTAAAGCCTAACCGTGGTCCTTGGGTTGATTTGACTTTGTCCATTAGGACAAGCATGTAGGGTGGGAAAGAAACTTTAACCTAGTGATACTCAGACCTTAATGGCTCAGGAGCCAAATTAGCAATCAACATTACTCAGAAGAGCCACAGTAGTGTAAATTAATTGTTTCACTTACTATATCTTTTTCTTTCTTTCTTTCTTTCTTTCTTATTCTCACTAAGTATTATTATTTTATCAACTACAGTAACATCATAAAA
Source organism: Trachemys scripta elegans (assembly GCF_013100865.1). Lineage (NCBI taxonomy): Eukaryota > Metazoa > Chordata > Testudines > Emydidae > Trachemys > Trachemys scripta. Next base: position 30,272,980 of record NC_048310.1, on the reverse strand, counting down.
GCATCCTTAATAACTTAGATTGCTTAATAATTAAATCACAGTGTTTTAATAGCATGTGCTGTAAAGAGCTGCAGGAGGTACATTACAGAGCCACTTGCACTCCTGAGCCTCAGTCTGAGTATCACTGCTTTAACCTAATATAGGAAAAATGTTTTTAAAAACTGCAATGTGTAGTGAGATTAGACATTTCAGTTCAAGCTTTGTAATCGAAAGTATGTAATTGAGAAGACCAGCAATGGTGGTCTATGGAATACAGAATGGCAATTACTTGACTGCTTTGGATTGACACTAATAACAAGCTACAAGAGATTTCTTACCATTCTCCAAAGTGAAAACAAACACCCTCCCACCTACCTAACCTTATGATAGAGTAAAAAGGATGAAATCCTGGCCCCACTGAAGTCCATGGCTATTTCACCCCAAGGACTGTTGTAATTTTAAAGACATAGAACCAAATAATGTCATTAGTTTTAATGCAAAGCTCCCACTCATTTGGATGGGCATTGCTAGGGCCCTACCAAATTCACGGCCATGAAAAATGCATCACAGACCATGAAATCTGGTCTTGTGTGCTTTTACCCTATACTATACAGATTTCCCAGGAGAGATAAGTGTTTCTCAAATTGGGGGTCCTGATCCAAAAGGGAGTTGCAGGGGGGAGGTCGCAAGGTTACTTTAGGGGCGTTGCGGTATTGCCACCCTTACTTCTGTGCTGCCTTCAGAGCTGGGTGGCCAAAGAGTGGCGGCAGCTGACTGAGGGCCCACCTCTGCAGGCAGCAGCGCAGAAGTAAAGGTGGCAATACCATACCAGGCCATCCTTACTTCTGCATTGCTGCTGGTGGTGGCTCTGCCTTCAGAGTTGGGCTCCCGGCCAGCAGCTGCCACTCTCCAGCTGCCCAGCTCTCACGGCAGCGCTGCCGCCAGCAGCAGCACAGAAGTAAGAGTAGCAGTATTGCACCTCCCCCCCCCCAAACATAATAACCTTGCCACCTCCCCACAACTCCTTTTGGGGTCAGGACTCCTACAATTACAATACCGTGAAATTTCAAATTTAAATAGCTGAAATCATGAAATGGATGATTTTTTAAATCCTATGACCGTGAAATTGACCTAAATGGCCTGTGAATTTGGGAGGGCCCTAGGCATTGTACATGCAGAATGAATGAAAGAGATGATTTGTTTGTTCAAAACAGTTTTATCTTGCCTGCTTTTCTTTTTTCAACGCATTGCAGAAAATGAGGGTGCATATACAGTTTCTTTTGCTCCATCAAAATACAGTGTGCATATGAGACTGCGTGCAAATCTTAGTCAGTATTGGAACTGGACTTTGTGCAGTTCTTGAAATCAAACAAGCATGAGCTAATGGTTGAACACAGGACTGGCAGGCAGTAAAACTTCTTGTTTTCAGTTGGGCCGCAGACTTGCTTTGTGACCTGGGAAAGTCACTTATGGTTCCTCTGTTTCTGTATAACTGGGATACCACTGCATGCTGCTTCAGAGACTTGTATTTATTAATAGTTGTAGAGTGCTTTGGAATTTTCAGGTGAAAGACACCGTACAGTACGAAGTATTACTGACTATTATTACTAAGTAATTTTTAAAACAAAACATAGGCCAACTCAAACAGTAAGGTATCAGGGCTAGATCTAGCAGCTAGATCCACCTTAATGCCCCAGTCAGTGAAGCATCACAAGGGTTGCGCTCATGTGAATTACATTGCAGGATCTAGTCCTCCTTTTGCACCCCTATTCTCAAGTATGTAGACTACTGGTATATGTTAGTCTGGGCAAGTGAGTTCCCAGAAAATAAATGGAGATAAGTGTTGACTCATTTCACACAACACATTTGATTTGTCTACCCATTCTAAATTAAATATTTTACTAAAATAGAATAGAACTCCTTGTTCTATTTAGAATGATTTATAACTGTTCCCCGATGATCATAAAGTGTTTCTAAATTAAAAGCCATTAATTATAGCTTTATATAGATACAAAAGATATGCAAGAAGTGCTTTGTAATTCCAGCTCTGCACTTCAGGTGAGAGCTTTTAAAATTACTTGGACCATTGGAGCCACCTGCTTGACTAACTGCTGAGGGCCCTGTGTTTCAGTACTCATCAGTGCATTGCCGTGTTAACATTGTTACTGATTTTTCTCATTTCTCCAGGGCAAATACTAATTAATGGATACAATTCACAGCTGATTAGCTGTAGTTTCTTCAGTAATTACATTCGCATACTAACTGTTCAGAAGAGGATTTCTAACCCAGTTCTTATTTCACTCTAAGCTTAATTTGTTTTTTGAATTGTTTAGGTCCTTAAGATAATAACCATTTTATTTTCCTGTGTCATTTGTGGTTACTATTAGATAATAAGTAAGTTTAATCTTTAAAATGTTCACTGATAAAACATAGTTTGTCTTAAATGGATTTCTAATTCACAGACAAAAATCTACAATTAAATAATGTAGAAGTTGTGATACACACTGACAAAAGCACAGGTACTGCATGGTCTGAGGTTAGTTCCTGAAGTTATATAAAATAGGAGCTGCAATTCTCAATCACAATAGCAAGTTAAAAATGTAGTTGCAACCTTCACTTTGACTTCCCTTGTTTTCTCATTTTGTTCCACATTCTTAATGACACACAGACATAATTTTCAATCTGTGAATTGCTTTTTTTTCACTTTAAGAGCATAAAGTTGAGGAAAAAAAACAGTTATGGCATTCAGATATGCTGCAACCTATGTTGTACTTAAGTATATGAAGACGAAGAAAGTACATCATTCTAACCCTTTTTAAAGGTATATAGACAAAACCTGGCCTGTTGTGAGCAGGTCCAATCTCAGGAAAGATATGCTAGTTTTATAGTAGGGTTGAATTTGGCTCTACCCAGTAGATTGTGATAAAATCACTCTCTTGTACATGACTGTATTTAGATATTATTTTAACAAGTGGTATTTTTTTTTTGTTACTGTAGAAAAGAACATCTCCTTTGGAGCCATTATAGTTTTTCATGTAAATCCTTCTTAGTTCTCGGCTCACTGACATGAGAAATCTATCATGTCAGTCTCACTGCTGTGCCTGAGTACTAAGTCTGTATGCTAAAAATCCAAAATCTTGTCTGGAAAAAATTCCTGTGAATACGCAATGGCTGACTCTAAAAACTGATCCCCTGAATTTTATATCTACATCATCTTATAGTTATATAGTTAGTTGTAGTTATGACACAGTATAAGTATGCCATAAACACCAGTTTTACTTAGACCATGTACTAGATACAGTTTGTGTATCGCTTTGTATTTTGGGGTGGAGATTTTACTCTCTAATTTTGTAAGTTGCAGTTGATCTCTTACCTTCCCTTCTCCCCATAGTTCCTCCCGTTCTGTCTTCTACCCTGTTTCTAAACTCTGTTATCTACAAGGGCATGATCCACCGGCCAGTGAAGTCAATGGAAAGACATTCATTTTACTACAGTGGGCTTTGGATCAGACCCCAGTTCCCTTTACCCATCTTCCTTTTCTTCTCTCCTCCCAATGGTGCTGCAGTTGTCCCATATTTGAGTTTGGGGAAAGGTTCTTGTGAAAGTCTTTCAGGGAAATTAGCCCTATCAAGAAAAGACCCAGTTTTCTCCTCCCCCACCCCCAATCCCATTCTTTGATGCTGCAGGTATGAGGGGCAAGGTCTGAAACCTCTTCATCGCCAAGACCTCCAGGCAGTAAGTTGGATAAAGTACTGAGTGAAGGTGGAGGACATACCTTTTCATTATGGATTCATCACGCTCTGGCAGCATTATAGGATTTTATCATTTTGAGCAGACAATTGTGGGGGTGGCTGTGAAAGTGAATATTTCTCCATCCTCAGACACTCATTGTAGAGCCCCGTAGTATCAAAAATGTCTATTTTAAAAAAAATCATTTCAAATAAAATGCACGCAAGACTTTGTAAGACAAGGAAAAGATCCAAGGAAAGATTTATATTTGAGTTATAAAACTCAGAAAATAGGAGGCCAGGATAGAAATGCTGATGCAACCTTAACTCTCATGGTGTGAGAAGGCCATTTTATGGACAGTGTATAAAAAATTAACGTGTTCAGAGATCTCAGCAATCCCTTTTTCTCACTCTTGCCCACAGTGCTATGTTAGGTATTAAATATTAGTTTGCAACAACACTAATGAACATAGATAACATCTATGTTATCTTTTTTGCTACCCTTTATTATATTTTTTCACTATGCCTCATAGTAAATAGAACCTTAGAAACACAAAGGAGGGTTGAAACTCCATAGCTTAGTGTTTCAGCTGACAACACAAACACACCAATGGTATTTGTTCTTGAAAAGCAAAGCTTATGAAATGCTCTTGTGTGTGTGTTGAGAATACATATAAAGATAGTTACCAGTCTACCTATTTTCCTACAAATATCTGACTGCTGCCATTTAAGAGAGCAGTGCATGTAAATAACCAGTTAGCCAAATACTGGTAATATCCTCTTTTCCATACTAGTCTCTAAAAAGAATAAATATTTCTCAAATACAGTCAACTGATAATCATGATTCAGACTTTGAAGGAAGGAAATTTGGGGGAGAAAATCTCCATGAGGATACCTGTTGATTGTTCACATGTGTGGGAGGAAGTGGCCCTCAATGGAATGGGGCACTGACTGACCACAAACCTGGCAGATCCCCCCCGCACAATTCCCCTATCCCTGCCCTCCATTGGCTCCCTGGCAGTGTGACTCCATTGGAATGAGAACTGAGCAAAAGATTTCAAATTTTTGAATGGGTGGGAGGAGACGAGGGAGAAGTGTTTAAAAAAAAAAAAAAAAATCTTGCAGACTTCCTTCATCCTCCCTCCCTCTCTTTCCTTTTTAAAATCAGCTCTAATTGAAACCCTGCTACTGGGGACTCCCCAGGCATTGGTTCCCCTCAGGACCTCCTGGGTGATGGGTGGACCTTTGCAGAAACATAATAGAGCCTGGGGATGAATTATCTATTTCTGAGAATGGACCCATGAAATGCTTGGTTGATAGAGGTGATTGTGCTGCAGAGTCAGTTGACCCCGCGTTCTGCATAAGAAGGGGCAGATTCCATGCACAGAGTGGACCCTTCCTATGCACAATTGGGGGACACAAATGATCCATGCTAATTCAATCAGCAGTATAATAATCAGAATCATCCAGCTTGGTTGTGACTATAGCAGCTCCAAAAGAGCATGTGCAGATTTACATCTTCTCTTTTTTTCCGAAGCCGTTCTTTTCTGGGTAGTTGATGGGATAAAGAATATATTTTGACTGTATAGTCATAAAGGTTTATCATGGCATATATTAAAAGCCAAATATCTATTTTTCTTTCAGTTTGGAAACAATAACAACTACATGAACATGACGGAGGCAAATAATGCATTTCTTACTGCAAATGAGGTAGATGTTTTTCTTTTTATCTGTGTTCATATTCGGCTGTTTGCTTTGATAATTTAACAGACTTTCAACAGATGAAGAGTGAAGTGCTGAATTTGTATGTGTTTTATGGAGCACAAAATAAAGACTTTAATGAGAAAGAAAATAACCTGACAGCTCTCCATTACTACTCAATTTAGCTGTCCATAAGGCTGTTACTTACATAGCATGTCAATAGAAACAAATCTGCTTTATGTATGAAAAAAATTATAAACAGAAGGAAACAAATAAAAGGCACAGTAGGTGTAGATTTTGAAAGCAAGCCTAGTAGAAGTCATTAGTAGCAAATATGCTAATTTCACTCATAGATACAAACATTTTAATTTGGGTTCTTAACATTCACATAAGTTAGAAAACAAAACAACTTAGTTGGCTGCAATGTTTGTGTTGGGGGAAGGAGGAACAGACTTTCAGCCAAGTTTTACACATGGGCTTGGGAACAAGCCTTGGGTCTGAACTGATGTAGGCTGACAGGTCATTGAGGTGATACATTTGGCTGCTAGCTTTTAGGAGTGGGGCTAGTCAAGGGCGGTGTGCACCAACCACAGTGTTCCCATAGTTGTTTTTAGACCACGATCTACTGCCAGCTAGTTATTTAGACTATCATTGCAGTAGTATTGACATCAGCTCCAGATGGAGCTGCCTTTTGGGCATACCTGGAAAATAACAGCTATTGTTCCAATGAGGGTGGAATGATAAAAAGGGCAAGATGTATTGCCTAAAAAGTGTGTGCATGCGTGTGTAATATATGAATATGGAGAGAGAGGCAGAAACTGGTAGTAAGTAATATTTAATATGTACATAAGGTGTATATCATAAATCTCCCAAAGGTGAGGAAAGGTTAGAAAAATGAGCAGCCTTGACCTTATTCATTGAAAGTGACAGTTCTGTCATGACTGTGCTCGTTATAGTAAAACAGAAAGTGATATGGAATTAAGTGGCAAAGAAGGTGTTACAATAAAGATGAAGGTTCAAATTAAGAGTATTATTTTATGAATCTTTTTTACAATGGCCACCATCTCTTTTTATCCAACAAGACTGCTTAGATAAGGGAATATTGTTTGGCACTGGCTCCAGTGTTGTTTGTGATAATGAACACAAACCCCATCTGTAATGACAACATGATGTTTCATTCTGTAGAATTTCTTTCCTACATTTGAATCAAACATTGATGAAAGCTCTGCTGCCAGCAGCTGTTCAGAGACAATTTAATTCCAGCTGTGATAATTCACCGTGTCAGACATTGGCTGTTATATGTTGATACAACAGTTCTCCAGATTTGCATTTTTATCAAAAGGAACAAATGTTTTGAACATTTCAGTACAGATGGCATTTAACCATGCACACACTTTTTAAAAAAAATGTAAGAAATAAATATTTGAAAAGTTAATAACTTAAAAAATAACCCCCAGAAATGTTATACTATCTTGGTTATAACAGCACCTTTCTGCAATATCAAATCACATACCTCTTTTTACAGTCTGAATAGCCCAATGATTTGGATTAAGACTACATCACTAGAATACTTTTTTTTTTCTTTTAGATTACATCTCTTTTATCCTCATTCTTGGATCATTTAGAGATATTTTTAATGTATACTTATTTCAAGCAATTATATTGTGAAAATTAGTTTTATGTTAAGTACTCATCAGTTTACTCATGATTGTCTCTCTGCTTGTCGTAAATGATAAAAAATGTTGCATTATTATATGGTTGCATTATATATTTATACAGTTGTAATGGATTTATCCCTTTAGATGAGGAAACAAAATCCCATTCTCATAATTACTACGACCTCATAAATATGACACTTAAAACAGAGTTTCAGCGCTAGTCTAATAATACTGATTTCACCGCTTGGAGAAAGAATAAGAATATGATTAAGTGATAATATTTGCATTATAGTGTGAGCCTAACTTGGCAATTACTGCATTTGGTGTGTGTTTTGTTATTCAGTTTTTACATTTAAATGAGCGTAGCTTATTCATTAGGATTTTGCATATGGACACCGCCGTGCTAGAAAAGCATTTTATTCCCGTAAATAATGGCCTACAGAGAGAACAGTGTAAGCACTAGAACACTTTCACGTTTAGAATCCACACGTTTGCTTTGTTTCCCGTCTCTGTGTCATGATGATTACCATGACCCATTTTTAAAGCACCTTAAATATTTATTGAAATAATATTTCAAGTGTTAATTACAGTGGTAATGAAAACAGCCAAATGCCACATATCAAGAATGAGTGTTTATCCGTATTGTTAATGTGATATGTTAGATTTCATTAAGCAGTAATGGGGTAGCAAATGAGTCACAAATTACAGTTGCATCTGTTACTAGACCACATTAGTGCCAAAATAACTGCAAATGCAGCCATAGGGTTATGTTCATTAGCCAACCACTTCTCATGGCCAATCCATCCTTTGTGTTTGTGAACTCAGAGCTCCACAGTAAGAAAATGTGCGCCTTTTGTAACATGGCAATGAAAGTCAAATGTCTCCCTAATGGAGGACCAGCTTTCAAATCTGGAATTAAGTTGCGATATTCTGCATCAAGCGAGACTGCTAGAGTCTCAGCAGACTCTCTCACTATGCTCCTGCAGACTGTAGCAGTCTGGGACCTCATCATTTCTGGTGAGAGACCAATGATGACAGCTGACAGGTTCTGTATGCAAGCAAAGGTTTTACTTGTGTTTCAGTTTCCATCTTCTCTCAAGCGGTTATTAATTTATATCATCATTAACAGTTTGAAGGATGACAATTTACAGCAGTTAATGAGATCTTTCACTGAACATATCATTTTAAAATTAACTGGAATTAAGACACTCTTTCAAACCATGTAAATAATACATGAAACAATTTTTGCCCCCTCAACTAGAATTTTGAACTAATACAAACAAATAAATCCCAGAGCAGTGTTGCGTGTTCAAAATAAAACAAAGTGCCTATTTTAGGATAGCCAGCTGCCCAGTTTGATTGAGATAGTCCTGATTTGGGTACATGTGAAATGGCCTAATTTCAAGTATTAGATTTCTATTATTAAGCAGCAGTGGACCTGAAGTAATACACAGAAATTCATTTAGCTCACAAGAAAGAAATCTGAATAAGCATAGTTTTTTTTTTTTTTTTTCAAATAAAAGTCAGCAATGTAGAGGCCAGATCCGGACTGTAGGTGAGTAAAGATTATCTTAAACACACACAAACATACACATACAAACCCTGAAGATAACTAGCAATAAATGTTCTGCTCCAGGCATCCTAACAGGTGTTTACTTAATAAAAAAAAACCCACTGTTCAAACATGCTGGCTTGCTTCAAAAAACACTGGAAGCTACTATAATCACCATTGCTATTGTATAAATGTCTGTACTCCAAATAATAACCCTTCTGTAAAGGGATCCATTATACTTCATGGGTGGAGTAGAAAAGAAATCGAAAACTGAATTATAATAATTCATATATATTTCATGTTTGTTAGTTGTAAAAAGGAAACAAAAGATGTGCCGTGTTCAGTACTGGATTAATGGAGTGTATGTGCTACAAAATTGTCAGTATTTTATGAAGCATAAGAATAATGTAAGCCACTGATGCTATTTCAAAAACATATAAATAAAGTGGCAATTTGTTATGCGGCCAAATCCAGTGTGGCTGATGTTCAGTCTAACAACAAAGACAGATGTTGCTAATTAAGTACACATTAAAAAACTGTTAATACTGATACTCCATTAAAACCATATGATAATGAGACTTAAATCTTTAATCAGAATTATCCACAAAGCCCTATGTATATGAAACTTATAAAATTTGTTATTTTCAGAGAGCTAAATAATCCAGAATTCCTTTGGTTTGCAAATCCAAAAATGGATATTTAGAATGGTGCACTCTAATATGGTTGCTTTTTCTTTTCTTTTAGCAGACATTCCATACTCCAAGCCTTGGAGATGAAGAGTTTGAGATCCCACCAATTACGCCCCCTCCTGAGTCAGACCCCACGCTAGGAATGGCAGATATACTGTTGCCCTTTCAGGGTCTAGGCGACCAGCTTCCTGGACAAGGAAATGAATTTACACCCCAGTTTCCTCCACAGAGCTTGGATCTTCCTTCTATTACAATATCACGAAATCTTGTGGAGCAAGATGGTGTAATCCACAGCAATGGATTGCATATGGTAGGCATGGTCCTTTGTATCTTTCAGTGAATTAATAGCACCTGTCAAAACATAAAAATGCAGATTTTTGTGACATGTAAAAATACCTATTTTCATTGATCTCTCAAAGTATCAGTCTGAGGTAGTAGAACAGTAGTTACCCTTAAACATTTTCCAGTTGCCATAGTGAAGCAAATAATGCTATTCCATTAATTGTAGTATTTCCTATCATATGTAAAGTGCTGCAGATACGCAGGTAATATTATCTATTTAATACTGGCAAATGTTTAAGGGTGACTATTCAGGAATGTGGGCTTTGTTATTAATAAACCATGTATTGTTGAGTTGCGTATGAATGGATTTCTCTATCTTACAATAAAGGAACCAGCCTGGTAATAGTGTTAACATAAGAATTTGCAATCTGGGACTGGATTTAAAAACCCATGTCCATAGGCCAGACTCGACCACTGAATGCACTCAGGACTGCTGAGGAAGTTCATGAGAACTATATCCGCACTTTTGAGGGCAGAATTTGTCCTATAGAATTGATGGAACTGGCTCTTCCCCTGTAAAAATTCCTCCTGTGTTAGGCCAGTAAGTTCTAAGGGAATTATTTGGATTAATATAATGTTTTGGGTGGAAGGTAAGGAACTGCCTTGACAGTACCAGGGAATGGTTTGCTAGCATAATACAGAGAATGTTTCTTCATTTCCTTTCCCTTTTGAACCAACCTATCGACAGTAAAGGAAATATTTGACTATACTATGTATGTATATTCCATGGAGTTATTCTAAGGACCCTGCATTTAATCTTTTTAAATTAATAACCTGAGTTTATTTTCAGTATTTTGATTAGGCTTGGAAATACAGAATAAGATTGTCCTTTGAGGATCCGCAAACACAGGGGCGCTCTACTTGTGCATGCCCCTGGGAGTGGTGATAGGCTGAGGCCAGGCATCATCTACCCCTGGGCCTCTGGAAAGCCTGGGGTGGGGTGGGGATGGGGTGCGAGGTAGAGATCTGACTGTGGGGAAAGGTTTGGCTAGCGTGATAAGTACACCATTAACCCCAACAAACAGAATCCACTAAAAAATTAGTAAAGCCTTAAGGTATATTAACTTTTTTACAGAGCCTTTTCATGCTGCAAAACTCCCACGTTAGTGGGAAGTCTCTTGGGACAGCAGTGGGTTGAGGAGTCTCTGGCCCGGATGACTCTGACCATATGGCTGGGAAAGTTGTAGGGGGAACTTTCAGAAGACACAGTTCCTCAAACAGACTGCCATGGTGCCTAGTAGATCTGTATGTAGCTTGCAGGGTCCATGTATTTTATTGCCCACACTGTTTGCTCATTCCAGTGTACAGGGATTCAAATCTCACTTCTTGATCTGGCGGGGAACTCTACAAAAGGGAACCTTGTAGTTTTTTCTCCTACAGGTCCCATTTTTTGAGTGGTTTTGGGGTTAGGCTATCAGATCCACAATTATTTCCAATCTCAGTGGTAAATTTACTGTACTTAACAATTTAATTCAAACTGTAGCCATGGAGTTTAGTTTCTGTATTTCATAATAAAGAATGGCTATATATACAGCTAGACAGATATGTTATACAACTAATAGTTATTTAGTCAGATTAGCAGTTTTCTAGGAGCTTCTGCTTAGTGTGGTGAAATTAAAATACAAGTTTACTGGTGGTCTAGAAGAAAGCAAGTCATATTGTCAGTTTACAGTTTTATATAAATTGTCTTATTTTTTTAAATTAAACGCTCCAGATAAGGTAAAAGCATGGAAAGATTGGATTTCCAGAGATTCAATAATTTAAAAAATTACAAATACATGTGCAGCAAATGTTTCTTTGGATTTCTCCATTCTAGCTGAAAGCCCATTACAGCTTGCTGGCTTCATTGCAAACTTGAATGTTCCCATTAAGGTCATGATAAATAGCTAATGCTAAAAATAAATAAATAAAAGCATCTCACTGCTGAGCAGGCAGAAAGTCCAAATAATTCCATGGCCAGGAGTCATAACTTTCAGACTACGATCCCTCTCCTCTGATTTCACCCTGCCTGTGTATGTATTGAGCAAAAGGAGTGATTAAACCAGAGAAAAAAGGTTTAATAAAATCTCAGGCTTTGGAGTAGAAGTAGGGAATTATGTACCCAAGAAGTAGGGAATCCTGAACTGTTGTGATTTGTATGGGTATATAGTTAATACACCACAACCAATTCAGGCACAAATAATAGAATGTTTTTGACCACATCCTGCATACTTCACCTTGGTGTTACCAGTTGGATTGTGTGAACAAAGTGACCAGGATTTGTCTTTTAATTTTGCATTTTTCATATTTTGTGATTCCCCACAAATAATGGCGTTGGGTGATCCCCTTCAGATCTGCTTATGGAAGAGACCCTCTGATTGGATCGCTTCTTCTCCACTGGACCCTTCCCTCCTCCCCCCACACTAGGTTAGCTACGCTTCTGCAGAATCACGTCCTTCCTTTTCCAGGGCCCACTCTGGGGGAAGGAGTAGACACTGGGGGCATGATTGTGTGCCCATTGAATTTGATACCATAGCTCCCATTGATTCATTGGGGCAGGATTGGTTCCTGGTGGGCTAGGAGGAGACCTCGGCAAGCACACACCTCATCCTCCCACCAGCCCCTCTGAGATTTTCTGAGGAGACTGTCAACCCAAACCCCGCCCCCCACAATTCAGGTGGTACTGAGGAAGCTGTACACTAATGGAGCTGGCTTACTAGGTAGCTGATGATGAATTGTGGGTAGGTCCCATGGTCTGACCAGGGAGGAACTTTGCAGGGGGATTCGTGTGATGATTTCCTCCCCAGGACTGTCCCTTGTGGGTTTTACTGTGGGAGAGCCAGCCCATGTTTTTAAGTGATTACATTTTTTCTCCCCTTTCTTCTTAAACCAAACTCTTCCCCTCTCCAGAAACACTGAGTAGCTTAAGGATCTATTAAAAAATAATGAATGGTCATCATGCAGGTTTCCCAAAACTTCTTTATCTCTATCTGCTATTCAGATACATTCCCAATGGATCATCTTTATTCTGAAAATAGATAATGAAAACAGTATATCATATTTTATATTGAAAATGGGCACTTTATTAAACTGGTAAATATTTATTAATAATATTAGAATTCATCTTTAAATTAGACGTTTCATGAATTACCTTGCCTGGGAGCTATAAAAACTTTATTACAGCAATAAAAAAATGTAAAGGAGGCATTTTGACTATGAAATTTCATTTCGTGGTCAATTGAATTTACTATATCTGACAGAACTAAAGATGAGGCCATAAAATAATTATGATATTCATATACACTTACAGAACAATGCTCTTATGCAGTGATTTTGGGTAGTTGTACTTTAATGGTTCATTGATAGTGTATGGCTAATTACAAAAACAGTTTCTAGATACTGAAAAACAAGCAGTAGTTTCCTTTGCTGAATACAAACAGTTAAAATAATTTGAGATGAACCACATCAAGTTCATTGGTCGTTTTCTGTATTATTAGAGAGCTTCTTGTAAGTGATAGTTATTTTAGCTTGATATAAACTTACCTTGTTGAAAAGTCCAGTAGAATTTCACCTTGAAGAAATGTCATGAGATTTTAAATCACAAATGTTAAAAAATAAAATGTGCTTGGACAGAATTCTGATTAATACAGTGTGTCTTTGGCTTTGTTCTATGTACTACCTGACATGTTCACCTATAAACTTGAATGCGGAATCGCCAGAGGCATGGTTAAAAATAGGTTATGTCAAGGTTCTCCTATGTCTCCCTTAGGGTACAGAGTTGGCTAGCTACATCATAATACTTTTACAGGCTCCTCAGATACTCCCCATAGGAGGACCAGAAAAATAATAAATAATACCTTACATTATATTCTTGATTTATTATTGCTTATATTCTTCAGTTCATGCAAAGTGCAAGCAAGATGTTTATTACCAGAATAAATGTGGTCTAGCAGTTATTAAAAGATTGTATTGATGGATTAACAATTGTTCATGCTATTAAGAACAAGATAGGTTATGATGTATTGGGACTGATTTCCTACCCTATCACATTGGTTTTGCTTTAGAAAAGAGTGACAATTTGTCACATTGCTGATTAGCTTCATTATTATTGGCAACAACCACAATACATTTATCTTACTTAAATGCATGCTATTACATTTAAAAACAGACAACAGCAACAAAAAAGGGGAGATAAAAGGAGTGCAGTATGATTAACAGTCACATTTTAATAATATGCAAATAAAATCCTAGTATTCAAAAATGTATTAATGAAAAACGGAATGTTGATGCTTTTTTGACTTCAAAGAAACGCTTGATTTACATGATGCAGATACTAAACTTATAAATATCTGACTCAAAATAAGTAGAAATCAGTAGCAATATTCTGGCAAAAACATTTTACACTGAGGCTCTGTTGTCTGTTTAGATGATCATCTGAAAAATTATTTTAATCTACAAAAGATGGCAATTCTATAAAACTACAACTTGTGCTCCTGAGGGTTCCTTTTTTTTAACACCTCTCTATAATCTGCCCAGCCTGCTGAGTAGCATTGACATCAGTAGTACATCAATTTCAGAAAGTGGATTATTTTTACTAGACAGCTATTGTGACATATTGGGTCAGTCATAAATGAAAGATATTCATGCAAGCATGCAATACTTGTAATGAAGTCTCACTCTGACCTTCTGTATGATTGATTCTGTAATTTAGTTTTCTCAGGCAGTGCCTGAAATGAAATGAAATCATGTTGAACAAGTTTTGAATACCCACAGTGCACCAGGAGAAGAAAAATCTGCAGCCCCAGAGGCTTGAGAGAGAGCAGCTGAACGATTTATCTCCATGCTATTATAGCCTTTGCCAGCGTTCAACATTTCTTTCTTTCTTTCTTTTTTTTTCTTATTTGGCTTAAGTACTTAATTCTGCAGGTAGCTGTAAATGGGAAAATAAAATGCTGTTCAGATTTAAAATGACAGGACAGGAGTATGTGCAGGGGACTGATAAAATATCTTGAATAGAACTGACCTTTCATGTAGCTGAAAGTTACTGGGGGATTCATCCTCATAATTACCATATAGATTATTTTTATTTCTTTCCAGCAATGAAACATTTCAGAGAGCAGTAGTGCTGATTGAATGAAAATTGAACTTGTTAACATTCTTTTCAGCTTAGCCTGTTGTACATAACAGAAGGTTAGCTTTGATGAATTTCGAAATTCTCTTTCTGATATCCAAGAAACAGACAGTAAAGTAATTTTCTCTTTTCAGTCTGATTTCTTTTAATCCAAAAAGTATAGATTTTACAAAAACAAACTGATTAATTTACATATATTGCTCCATATATTTTACTGACTGTTGGAGAAATTGTGTTTTCTGTTTGGTGAGGATTTGATCCTATTTGAGTTTTATGATTGTGACAATACCCTGATTACATTTAGGATCCTGCCCAGATACACTTAATTCATTTTGGAATAAACTCATCTTTAATTATGTTACAAATTAAATGTGGGACTGAGGTCAAAAATCAAAAAATGATGGTGGCTGTAACTAAGATAATAAGAGACTTTTAAATAAACAGTGAACCGATGTCATGGCCTTAAAGAATTTAGTTGCAATTTTTATCCTGTTAGAGGGCAGTAAATATGTCAACTGAAGAAGGAAATGTTATAAACATCTCAAAATAGTGGTGCTTTTTACTTAAAGATCTGAATCTTACTGTATTTAATCCCAAATTGCTAATTTAGTTTTTCAGTGACTAGATTAACTCAAAATTACCACAATTAAAATTTAAAAAAACCCCTAGTTTAAATGGCAAAAAAGTCTTCATTTCAGGCAATTACTTCACCACACATGACTGCGTACCTCTAATTTATATCTTTAATTTTCATTTACAAAGAAAATTCCATGTAATCTTTTTTAATATTCAGTTTATAATTTTATATTTTGAGAGAAAGTAGGTTTTCAATTAATACAGAGTTATAGCTATGTTTAATGTGTTACAGATAAAACAGTTATTTCATGGGTCATTAATATGTTTAATGTCTGGAACGTTCTATTAAAACAAGCCCTTGTTATTGTTATTAACATGTTTATTGCCATCCTTAATAGGAAAAAATAGAACTTATTCTGGAAGGTGATAATTATTCATTTATAGGAACAGTGGCTATTTCTCACCAGAAGAGATCTTTTACTTTCAGTGATTTGATTTTTTCTCAAGAAACTGTGGGCCACTAAATTTCAGATTAAGATAAATAGTATTAATCTGTTTTATACTTGAGTTGTACTTTAGGAATAGTAGTTTTTATAGTCACCCCTTTCAAGAAATACAATACTCACAGACATTATCTCAAAATAAATAATTGCTGTTGACTAAGTGTAACTAAAACTAAGGGGTACTCTTAGGGACCAATCCTGCAAGAAGCTGCATGCCTTTGGCTCTCATTGAAGTCAGTGAGAGTTGTGTGTATTCAGCGCCTTTCAAAAGATGCTTAGCACCTTAGAGGAGTAGACCCTTAATTCTCAGTTAAGGTGTCATAAACATACAGCTACGGGTAGCATAAAATCCCTCTTTACCATGTAAAGTGTTAATCCTCTTTTACCTGTAAAGGGTTAAGAAGCTCAGATAACCTGGTTGGAACCTGACCAAAAGGACCAATCAGGGGAGAAGATACTTTCAAATCTGTGGGGGAAGGTTTTTGTTTGTGTCTTTGTTTGGAGTTAGCAAAGGAACCAGGGCAGGGTAAATACATCTCTCTAAGCCATATCTGGACTAAGCATCTAGTATTGCAGAAATAGTAAGTAATAGCAAAGAAATGTGTTAGATTATCTTTTGTTTTAGCTTGTGAATTTTCCCTGTGCTAAGAGGGAGGTTTATCCCTGTTTTTGTAACTTCAAAGTTTTGCCTAGAGGGGAAATCTTCTGTGTTTGGAATCTTTTTGTTACCCTGTAAAGTTACCTTCTATCCTGATTTTACAGAGGTGATTCTTTTATCTTTTTTTTTAAATAAACTTTTTTAAAGAACCTGATTGTTTTTCAGTGTCCTAACGACCCAGAGGGGTTGATCTGTGCTCACTTTGTAACCAATTGGTTAGGATATTATTCTCAAGCCTCCCCAGGAAAGGATGTAGGGATTTGGGGGGATATTTTGGGAGGAAGTAGGGCTCCAAATGGCCCTCCCTGAATGTTTGTTTAAATCACTTGGTGGTGGCAGCGATCAAGGACAAGGTGGAACTTGTGCCCTGGGAAAGTTTTAACCTAAGCTGGTAAAAATAAGCTTAAGAGGTCTTTCATGTGGGTCCCCACATCTGTACCCCAGAGTTCAGAGTTGGGAAGGAACCCTGACATAAGGCTTTGCAATACCAGTGTGCATTGGAATCAGGATAATTGGTTTTATACCTGCGGATTTGAGTTCAAAGCTCAGTTGAACAACTTTTGGGATTTCTAGAGGTGTAAATAAACAGTATATATAGCCCACTCAATTTACAGTAACAATCCCAGCTACAGCAGACAACCACTGCAGTTTGACACAATACTAAAGCAAATACAATCCTTCCCTATCTTGGTGATGGACTAAAACATCTAACTGGTCTTTTCAGACTCTAATTTATTATGCCCTCAATGCCATTTTAATTTTGTATGTTTCAATGTAGACAAAACAGTCTCTTTGCTATAAGACGTGTTTCCTCCTTCCTCTCCTCTTGATACAAATTTAACAAATCCAGGTGCTAGTGAACTTGTTACAGTACAGACAAACAAAAACACCAGATGCATCATGCATCATACAAAACTATGCAACTCAGAGCAAAATGGAAACTGAGTATATTGAAATGAGAATACCCATTTATGATCCATTAGTCAACATGGACTCCTGCCATATCATAGAAACCTTAGAATGAAACCTTAGCAGCAATATGATACAGATTGGCAGTATTTGCCTGAGACACCCATCCATTGAGCTGGTGATGTTGTAAATATTAAGGGGTTTTGCTGAGTCACTGGTGCAGGTGACTTATTACCCTTCCAGATATGTGAGGGGCTTTCTAGAAAGAGAGAGGAAGGATCTAAGTTGTGGTTGAGTACTGAAGAAGATAAATTAATTATTTAATATGAATATAGTAGGACTGCCTTTAGGCCAACCAGGCTGAGACAATATTG
Organism: Trachemys scripta elegans; assembly: GCF_013100865.1. Taxonomy (NCBI): domain Eukaryota; kingdom Metazoa; phylum Chordata; order Testudines; family Emydidae; genus Trachemys; species Trachemys scripta. The sequence goes on along the minus strand of NC_048310.1, from coordinate 30,255,201 downwards.
TGATAGGCACAATAGGAATATATAGAAAAGTCTGCAGTCTAGGAGCAGCCAAGCCTCGGATGAGTTCTGTGGAGTGAAGGAGTGAGCGGAATTTGTTATCTTGTTAATTTCTGTGTTAATATACCAAGCTCCAAGACTGAAGTGGGATCTACACCATGTATGGATTGTTTTGAAATGTAGTTGGAAAAGGCAACTATCACATGTGGTTTAAGGTGTGATTTTTTTAAAAAATCTTTTTGCAAAAGTGATATAAAAGAGGAAAACTGGAGGAAGCCTTGACTTAGGGCAGGTCTTCACTACCCGCCGGATTGGCGGGTAGTGATCGATCTATTGGGGGTTGATTTATCGTATCTAGTGTACACGTGATAAAATCGATCCCCGATCACACTCCCCGTCGACTCCGGAACTCCAACTTGCAAGAGGCAGAAGCGGAGTCGACGGGGGAGCAGCAGCGGTCGACTCGCCGGCGTCCTCACGGCCAGGTAAGTCGACCTAAGATACGCAGACTTCAAGTTGCATATCTTAGGTCGACCCCTCCTCCCACACTAGTGCAGACTTGGGCTTATATGATAAGCCGCAGCAGACCAACAAGAACAACCAAGATAGTTCTAAGAATAGTAGCAAGCCCAGTCTGCAGCCCAATTCCAACAGCAGCAATTCCAGGACCAAATGTTCCAGACACACCATTCAGGCTACCAGTAGCCATCATCCTTTCTCTGTTCAAGATGGGACTGAATGATGACCGTGCCTGGTCACCTTTGAGCAGATGGACACTGCTGTTGCCTGGGAGTAGTCCTGGAATGTCCATTTTTGCTCCTTTCCAAGTTCTTTTCTGGCCTTTGTTAAGAACGCTGCCACTGACTACCTTCATTTTCCCTGGCTGCCATCCTAAACTGGGTTAGGAACTTTGAGGAGAAGTACCAGCAGCATTTCTGGGGGAAGCTCTTTTCCTCAGGGTTGTGGCTGCACTCCTTCACCTAGCAACTAACCTACGAGGTGACTTGGTCTCTCAAGCCTGAATATTAGTGAAAGAAATTATAGATTGGTTTTAGGCCGTCTGCTTAAGAGTTGCAGACTTGGGTGGACCCACATTGACTGTCTATGCTAGCAGAAGTTGTGTAGCACACACAAGACTACATGGAGAAGATGAACTACCAGAGGGACCACCACAGCCATGCTATAGCCCAACCCTGAAAGACAGTTCATGAGCCAGACTCAAAACACATCAGAGAAAACTGAACGGATCATAGGATTAGAAGTAGGGAGTTAAAACACATTCTCTCCCAGACTGTAGGGAGAGCTGGCCACACCTCCTAACCCATGTTTTGTTTGTGAAGGGAGACATATAAAAAATTCTGTGCCATAAGGAGGTGTGACATGGAGATATGTGAGATCAGGCCGACAGAAAGGGACACACCTAGATTTAGGGGTGATTCAGCAGTTGCTCATTTGTCTGCTCTTTGTGTTAGAAAGGAACTGAAATATATCCAAAACTTTGCAGGCGTGTAATGATGGGGAGATATGTGGTCTTTCTAAGATCTCCGGGGCCTCCGGGGGATGAACTGTGCCTGTATGAGTGGAAGGCAGAGTGGCTTTTTGACCTGAGAGACTTGTAGTGCACTTTAGACCAGAAGATTTAAAACAGCCCACGTGTTTTCAGGTAGAAGAACCTGTGCATGTCTTCTCTGTCCAGAAGAACTTCTAGATGTATCTTGCAGCCTTAATTCCCTGTGAATGGAGATGGTCATTTATCCTTTCCCGTTGTTGTGGGACAAGGCTAAACTTTCCTCTCTCCAGGGACATGAGACTGTGGCTCATGGCTATGCAACAGGAGATGCTGGCAACCACAGTTGGGCTGGTATTTTACTAATCTGTATATTTGAAAACATGAATACTTCTTGAATGGTGGAAATACTGAGCAAAACTTTGTGTTGTATTTCATAAAACAAGGATTGAATCTATGACAGATAAAGGCATCCTGTTAGTATGATTTTTTTTTGATGGACGGACAAATTCAAATCTTATAAAAATTTGATTAATGGATTATTTTATCTATACTGCAGTTGTGGAGAGAGAGCATGGACGATTTCCTTTAGAGAGATGCTGACTTACAAAATCTGAGTAATTTACAGATAGGAACAACCGATGGTTTTGCTTTTTATATTGAAGTAAATTTATCAGTTGGATTACATCGGCTTATGTTATCTTGACAGTGACAAATCTGAAGGGCAATAGAATGCGTAATGTTTTAAGTCAACTTTCAAGGGGGTAGTTGGTATACCCACAGAGTAATTTGCACACACAAGTGTAGGATTTGGAATACATACTTTTCTGGGGACATTTACCATATCCTTCCTTTAAAAAATGACCCACAAAGTTCAGAGTTTGATCCTGGTCCTGTGTCTTTATATAGACAAAATGTCTATTGGACTCAGTCCTGACAGTGTTTTTCTGCAATACTCCCACTGAAATTAAGTGGAAGTGTTGCCTAAATAAGTTATTCTGGATTGGCCCCATTGATTTTAACAGTATTTTTGAAGGTATCAAGACTTCAGGATTGCTCAAAAGAGTAATTTTCTAGTGATTTGATCCTAAAATTCAGAATTCTATTTTTAAAATATCATATTAAATGTTCATGTAGGGTGAAATTCTCCTGTCTGCAGAAGACTAGTGCAATGCCATTACACCGAAGTCACTGTCAAAATAGGGTTTAAATGGGATGTAAGCAGCATACAGGTTCATGTTAGCCCCTTGCACCAGGTGAATTTCACTCTCTTCTATCAAGAGGATAATTAAATTGTTCGCTTTAATTTCTGCTGGATGTTTTGTAAGTTTGATGTTACAAGAGCAACATCTAGCAGTGTCCTTGGTTGGAAGGAAAGGCTGTATAGTTCCAATTTTATCTGCATTGCATATCATATACCGAAGTCTGCAACATTGTGCTGGTGCACTGCAGTAGTTGCCTCAGTTACTTGGTGAGGGAAGTGGGAGATGAACAATTCAAAAGGACAATCCTTTAAAAAAGGATGCTTACAAAAAAGATTTTGATAGGTTGGCAAAGCAGCGAGCAGTCTGATGTCTGGAGATCCTCTTGGTTCCTTTGATCTTGCCTTCTGTGTATCACATTACACTGAGATAATAGTGTAGAGCTCTAGGATTACGAACAGTTAAGTTTTGCACACATCTATAATGGACACTAAGATTTGCTTGCGGATAGTTTGAGAGGGGAGAGTTTTGATGGTAAAACATTTTGGGCTAAATATTGGCTTGCCCCCAGCCTGGGTGTTCTTGAAGGGGCAAGTTTGCTGACTCCCTCACAACAGTGCTTTTGCACAGGACTTCACCATAACTTATCTTCAGTGCTCTTGAGGGATATTAAGCAGAGTTGGGTGAAACTTTGGATATGTCTACACAACAATAAAACACATGCAACTGGCACATGTCTGCTGACTTAGGCTCCTGGGGTTTTCAGTCTGCAGGGAGTTCATACAAATCCTTTCCCTTTTTTATTTCAAATTCATACAAGTTTGCATCCCCTGAATTCTTATAAAAGCAACAAGGAGTCTGGTGGCACCTTAAAGACTAACAGATTTATTTGGGCATAAGCTTT
>NC_048310.1:30040158-30246889 GCF_013100865.1 Trachemys scripta elegans | reverse complement strand
GAGAAGCAGTGAACTGATGGATCCATGTAGTCATCAATTCCCTGCCAAGGATCCTCCCTGAGGCTGGCACGCAGGAGACCCTCCCGAGGACCCCTCCAAGAGTCACAGAGGGGGCTTCTTACAACATATATGTGCTCCTTGCATTCTACCCCATTCTGCTGTTCTAGGGATATTCTGTGGCAGCAGAGGGATATGGTGAAGAAAGGACTTTCTCCATAATAGTCCTGTGGCACCTTCTAGACTAACAGACGTATTGGAGCATAAGCTTTCGTGGGTGAATACCCACTTCGTCAGACGCAGTGGGTATTCACCCACGAAAGCTTATGCTCCAATACGTCTGTTAGTCTAGAAGGTGCCACAGGACTATTATGGAGAAAGTCCTTTCTTCACCATATCCCTCTGCTGCCACAGAATATCCCTAGAACAGCAGAATGGGGTAGAATGCAAGGAGCACATATATGTTGTAAGAAGCCCCCTCTGTGACTCTTGGAGGGGTCCTCGGGAGGGTCTCCTGCGTGCCAGCCTCAGGGAGGATCCTTGGCAGGGAATTGATGACTACATGGATCCATCAGTTCACTGCTTCTCCACTCATCAACGCACAGGAAGTGGTGGAGTTGGAGAGTGATAGCAGTGTGTGTTCACTCTAGCTCTGTAGCAACTGAAGAATGACTCCACTATTGCTCTGTAGCCAGAGGAAAGTATTCATAACCCCTGGCCCAAGTGAGAGTTAACAGGCTTAGCCAAGGGACTAGGAGGTGCCCCTAAGCTTCTTATTTTTGAGTTTCTGTTGCTGAAATCTATTCTTTCATGGAGAATGCACAAAATATGTAATGTATCCTGTATTAATTTTTATAGAAATTATATCCAGGACATGCTCTTCCCATCCAAAACTTAAGGGATTGAGTCTGCAACCCTTAGTCATGTTCAATAGTTATTACACACACGTTTAGTTCCATTAAGGCCAATGGGATTAAACGCCTGAGTTAATTATACTTAGCAGGAGTAAGGGTTGCACAACAGGATTCTAAAACATTACCTGTCCATTAATCTTATTCATTTGTTGTTTAATAGAACTTCTGAGGATTTTTCATACACACATATATCTTCCTAACTATATTTCAAGTGAATATACCGTGTAGGCAATGATTTTTGTTGCTGTTTCTTAGGCTACTGGAGAAAAAAGAGCTGCTCCAGATTCTGGCAAGAAGCCCAAGACTCCAAAGAAGAAGAAAAAGAAAGATCCCAATGAACCACAAAAGCCAGTGTCAGCATATGCTCTATTCTTCAGGGACACACAGGCTGCAATTAAAGGGCAGAACCCTAATGCTACATTTGGAGAGGTTTCAAAAATAGTAGCATCTATGTGGGACAGTTTAGGAGAAGAACAAAAACAGGTAATAAAGAATAGACTGCAGTTATGCAATAGTATATTAGGAGAAGTAAAATGACAATCCTGCTAAGTAAATAGCAGGAGCTAGATTGTCAGCTAGTGTATATCAATGTTGCTCCACTGAGCTATGCTGATTTACATTTCCTGAGGAGCTGACCGCAAAACAGCATGTTATAGGAGTCTGACGGTGGTATCAAACTTTGGTGTCCTATCAATTCATGTAGATAACCGTTGCCATCAAGTCCAGTATTTACAGGTCAGTTTGGAGAAAGCTTGGATGATGGCATCCCAGTACCCTGTTATATATAATTAAATAATATATTGTCAAGCTTTTTTCCTTTTTACTTTACTCAAAATTTAGACTAGAAGGAGGGAAGGTGCAACACACTTGCCATTTCCTTTGGTCTTCTTTACGAACCTTTGTTACAAAGATTGTTGGTTTCAAACCTTTGAAGCCAACCCTGTGTGCCTCATTATATCAGCCTAGTGTTTGAAATGTTATTCGTAGCTCATTTTAAAACTTAGTACAGTAGAATGAGTTTTCAGAGATTAGCGCTTCTTTCTTAGGGGTTGTGTTCTTCTCCATATCCACATAACTCCTACGCATGAACTGAGAAAATAATAGGGTCTGTTCTCCTGTTGATACTTCTGCGCAACCCCCATTATTGTTAATGGAAGTTATGTTTGCATGTTGATAGAAGAATAGACCCCTTAGTGATAAGCAGAACAATGTGAAGAAGGGAGAGGCATACTTATTGGCCTCTTGTTACAAAGCACCTGCTACCATGTAAAGTGGCTGATTCACTTGGTTTTGGTTTAACGGTGACTGCTCTAATTTTCGTTGGTTAATGAAGTTAAAATCCCCGATCCTACAGTATATTTTGTCTCTCAATTCTGAGATCTCCAATCACCCCTTAAACTCCCTAATTTGGAAAACAGTTTTGTGGCAAGCTATGAACGGTTCTTGTTTTGGACATACACTGTATGATTTCTTTGGAAGATTTTCAGCCCGCTAAATGTTAGCAGTTTAAAGGTGAATTTTTTCCATATATTGAAAATGAGATACACAAAAATACAGATGGCTCAGCTTTGGCTTAACTCTGTTTCCATTAAAGTCAGTGGGAATTGAGTTAGGTCAACTTTGCACACTTTTCAAAATCCGACCCTTAATAGAGTGTGATGTTTTTCTACATCTTCATCCATACTGCCTAAAAAAAATCTTCACTCCCTGGAGATTTTCACTAGTTTTGCAGACTTAATTTCATCTTCTTCTCTTCTACCAGCACTTGAAATTGCACTCCTGCCATATCTCCCTGATAACTGGTCTTAGTACAGCATTAGCTCCTATAGAGGTGAGACAAGCCTGGAAATCACGTCATGGAGAAGGAAACATCTTGCTGAAAGAAATGTCATACTTAATAGTACTGACCACTAGCTAAGACCATTCACTATTGCAATTTGTAGCAGCCATAGAACAATAATATGATTAGTGATAACAAGGATTACCAAAGGAAAACATTAGGGTACCATGGTTAAAATCCAAATAGGTAGGCAGTAAGCTGAAAACTGATGTTCATCTACAGGAGTAGATAGTGTACAGCGTAAGGTAATATGATTTTCAGTGTAAGGCTAGTTGTCAACATTTTAAGAGAAGAAAAATCACATAACTGTGTGTGTGTGTAGGGGGGGGACGTATAGACTGAAAAGCAGGACTATATCTTTAATTTCCTTGCATGTATACAAGCATGACCCCATTCGGGCAAGTGGTGTTTTATGGTGAAAAATGTATAAGCTGAAGTTGGTGTTAATTGTGGTGTCTTTAACAGGTATATAAAAGGAAAACGGAAGCCGCCAAAAAAGAATACCTAAAGGCACTTGCTGCCTATAGGGCTAGTCTTGTTTCTAAGGTAAGCCTGATGGTGACTTCAATCAAACATAAGGTAGAGTTTGGCAATGGTTATTTAAATGTGAATTTTGTCATGTGATTAAAAATAAATCTAGAATCCCAGAGTTCCTTTAATATAGCCCTGAAACATTTTGTATAACAGCTCAGATGACATTCTGTGCTTAATTTTTGCACAAACATTTTTCATAGTCCTAAAATCACAGTAATAAATATCGGACAATAACTATGCAAACACACCTTGTCTCTGGGTTATTTTTAGAAGTAAAATAATACATGTCGCTATGGTGAGCAACAGTTTGTAAAAGTAGAATTTGGTCATTAGAAATGGATTGACTTTTAAATACTCAGATTTACAAGCTATTTGCAGAATTTTCCAAGTACCCACTTTTTAAGAAGACACAGAATATATTGGATATGGGGCAAGGTGGAAGATGAGCTGTGATGAAGCCTGTGTATTTCTTGCTGATGAAGGACAGAAATACGTTGTGGCTATGAATTTAGAAAGTACCTGCAAATGGACAACCAGGATCCATACCGAGTACTTTAGAAGAAATACAATTATAAAACCCAACTTGCAATACAACTCTACCCTGATATAATGCGACCGGATATAACACGAATTCTGATATAACGCGGTAAAGCAGTGCTCGGGGGCGGAGGGTGGGCTGCGCACTCCGGCGGATCAAAGCAAGTTCGATATAACGCGGTTTCACCTATAACGCGGTAAGATTTTTTGGCTCCCGAGGACAGCGTTATATCGAGGTAGAGGTGTATGAGGAAAGTCAGCCTATAGCATTCTTATGTAAGAAGTAGCCAGTATCCCTAACTCCATCAATAAAACATAAGGAAACAGTACAAGAAAATGATGAAAACCAGCTTTCAAGATCACTTATATGAGTAGCAGAAGAGAAAGTGTTGAGCATTTCATATAATTCACATCACAAATATCAAAACAACACCAGTAGTTGAAAACTTGGGGCTATATCTGAAGTTATATTGTCTGCAGGATATGGCTCTTTATTATCTCAAGGGTTTGTAAAATGAGGCCACTAAGTCACTTGGACACTTCTGAAAATGTTACCCTAATCCTCTTTCCAAAAGCCCCAAAGTTGCTTCGGAGCCAAAGTATCATTGTCTTTCAAAGACAGTGGGACTTCTTATTATTATTTATTATTTATTTGTATTACTGTAGTGTCTAGGAGCCCTAGTCATGCACCAGAATCCCATTGTACTAGGTACTTTACAAACACAGAACAAAAAGATGGTCCCTATCCTAAGGGGCTTATAATCTACATATAAGACAAGAGAACAGATGGATATAGACAGACGGGAGTACACAGAAACAATGAGACAATATTGGTCAGCATAACAGGCCTGGATTGCTAAATATATTTAGGTGCCTAAAGATGCAGATAGGCACCTACTGGGATTTTCAAAAATGCTTAGGTGCCTAACTCTCATTGAAATCCCTTTAGTCTTTAACCATCTGTAAAGAACTCCAACTTGGTACACTAATGACAATAAATCGTTGAGAACTATACTCTACAAGTCAGTTAAAGAGGTTTTGCTCTTCAGTGCTGTGTCATCATGTAATTCCACGCACATCTGTCACAGGAAAGTTTTGTGGAAAACAAATATGCAAGTATGCAACGTATTGTGCCATGATGTCCCTGTGGGTATTTATCTTAAAGCCGCTGGGTCAAATTCAGGTTTTCCCCCATGCAATCCCATTCACTTTAGCAGGATTGCAAGGGTTCAGGGAGAGCAGAATTTAGCTTCCTGTCAGAATCAGAACTTTAGTTGCTTGTGGTACCAGCTAGAGCGGTGTATTAATGCAGAATGGAATGAATCAATGAATCTGAGCCCTAATGGTCTCTTCTCCCTGCTAATTGATATTTTCCAGAAAAAAAAACCTCTCTTTCCTTGGCAGCTTCTGGATTTTCTCTCCACATCAACAGCACCCCTTTTTGTCCCTGTAAAATTGTGAGGTCCCTTAAATTGATCTGGGTAACTCTTAGCCAGGATTCCTGCCGGCCTCTCTATCTTGTACAGATTTAATTTAAAAAGGAAGAAATAAGAAATGAGACAATAAATCTATTGAAATTGTTGTTCAATAAAGGAAATCGGCTGTATTGTGCAAACTCTAAGAAGTGTTGTGACTCATATCTGCTACATGAACCACTATAACAACTGTAAGACTGCTTAGGATGAATTCTTTTCTACTTCATGTTAAGCTGTTTACATTAACAGTATATGAGGGCAGAAAGGGACTTCATATAATTTGTGAGCCTGATAATAATGTCCTTCTCTGTACCAATATCAGCTCTTGAATTTCTCTTTTAAACACAGGCGGCTGCAGAATCAGCTGAAGCCCAGACAATACGGTCTGTTCAGCAAACGTTGGCGTCCACTAATTTGTCATCCTCCCTTCTGCTGAATACTCCTCTTTCTCAACATGCAACAGTGTCTGCATCTCCTCAGACTCTCCAACAGTCCCTTCCCAGGGCAATCGCTCCAAAACCTTTAACCATGAGACTGCCAATGAATCAGATTGTAGCTTCTGTTACCATTGCACCAAACATGCCAGCAAACATTGCAGCCCCATTGATAAGCTCTATGGGAACAAATATGGTCGCAACACCATCTTCATCACAAGTAAGCCCTTCAATGCAAACCCAGCAGCATCAGATGCAACAACTACAGCAGCAACAGATGCAGCAAATGCAGCAGCAGCAACTACATCAGCATCAAATGCATCAGCAAATCCAACAACAAATGCAACAGCAGCATTTTCAGCACCACATGCAGCAACATTTGCAGCAGCAGCAGCATCTTCACCAGCAAATTAATCAGCAGCAAATGCAACAGCAGCTGCAACAGATACAGCTGCAGCAAATGCAGCAGCAGCAAATGCAACACATGCAACACCAGTCCCAGTCTTCTCCTCAACAGCATTCCCCTGTAGCCTCACAGATGACCTCACCCATCCCTGCCATTGGGAGCCCTCAGCCAGCATCTCAGCAGCACCAGTCACAAACACAGTCCCAAACACAGACTCAAGTATTATCGCAGGTTAGTATTTTCTGAAGATAAATGTTCTTGCAACATTGTTTTGCATTTATCAAGGGGGCGGGGTAAACCATATTTGGCTGAAAACTGTAAATTGTTGATGGTAGTTATGCAGAGATGCATAACAGATCAAACGATCCTCTAAAGTGTCTATTAGATAGGCAATAAAGAACTACAATGTAGCTGTGTATCATCTTTTAGCTGACTATAAATCATTTTGTTAAAAAAAAAATTAAAAAAAAAAAAAAGCTGTGCTTCTTTTCATGTAATGGCCTTTTTAATTTATTTAAGCTTTACCTACAATATGTGAATCAAATGGCCTAATAAATACTTGGATGTTATGACTGCAAAATGGCCTTTCGGAGTTATATAATGTAACCTTTCTTTCTCTAAAAGTGAGTAATGCACTTCAAGGCAGTTTAAACTCATGAAACCCTTAAAAGCACAGTTGTAACTACCTGTAAAATGATGATTGGATTTCATACAATCATACTTGTATGACATGAGTAGTTGATGGCATTTTTTTGTCATGAAAATAATGTAAATCAGATTTTTGCCAAAGCTCTTATTTTTTTCTTTCCTACACGTCTTCAGAAAAACAAATGCAAGCGACTAAACTTAAATGGTTGACCTTCCACTTTGATTTCTCCAAATAAACGTACCATACTTTGTAACAAAATATATATCGACACTGTTACCCTATTATGTTAATTCCAGTTACAAAACAAATGTGAATATTATATTCTGTGTTTAAGTGACGAGTTTCAGATTTAATACACTGTATTTTTAAAAGGGAAATGCACTTAAATAAAACTGTTATTACAAAAACTGAGATTAAAAAATGCAAGAGGATTTAATATGCTGTAATACCAGTAGAATATTTAAAAGAAGCTCCACATCTGAATAATCAATGTAAATATTTTCTTTAAAAGTTGTAAGTTTTTCATATCATGTGTTGTAAAGTTTTCATAAATGAGGCTTTAATGTAAACACTGGTAACATGAACTATTAATTGCTACATTGCTTATTGTGTTTTTAAGCTGTTTTATACTTTTTTATGAGTTATGATAGCAGCAATTAAGTTGTTTGTATTTTGCTTATCTAAAATAAATGCTTTTATCTTGCTAGAGAATAAACACATTTCAGTAAAACCAGTGGACTGGAAGTGTTTGATGCAACAACCAGAAGAAAGTGTTCACTTTTAATAGTACCGTCTTTAAAAACTTACTTATTCTCCCTTCAGATTTTTATTTTCTCAAGCACCCTGTGTAACTAGGTACTGTGCAGTTTGCTGGTACTGTATACGATCAGTTCTGGTATATGTACAAGTGCCCTCGTTAAAACATGGGAAGAACAGCATATGACTTGTTTACAGTCTCTGTGACTAACTGCACAGGCAGGGTATAGAGGGTGGGATTATAAAACATTCACAATACACAGATGTTGCATAATATCAAAGGCACTACTAGAGGAGACGAGGGAGCAGAATCAGGAAGACTAGTAGTATTTCAAAATAGTCTCAGTCAAAATTCTGGATTTAAAAAAACCCTCAACTTCATTGCCACAGACCCATAGTTCTGTAACAGGCTGATTCAAAACCCTGGATATAAAACCCCTGAACTTTGTGATTCAGGCTCAGCTCTATTTGTCTTATTTGCATATTTTAGCATATGAGCACTGAGTGATATATAGGGGTAAAAAATATAAGCATGTCACATGGCAGGTTTGGAATCTTCTACTTTAGTGTCAAGATGCTGGTGCTTTTTATACATTCTTATTCTGGAGAAGGAAAAGAACTTTTTTTTCTTTCTTTCTCTGATTTCTTTCCCCGTAATAGCTGTACTATGAGTGCACAGTGACCACTATCCCCAGTTGTCTTGCATGATTAATTACAGCATCTGTCCTGTCAGAAACTATAATGAAGAGGTCTTGATAAAAATTGCAAATTACCACTGGCAACAATCTAAAACTGCTTATGATAAAATGAAAATTAAAAACAGCAAGTGTCAAGCCTGAGCAGAATCCTAATCTGAAAAGAATGAGCATGTTAGAGGAGTCCATGGCTATTGCGCTCAGGACAGAACCCAACAAAATGGAATATAGATTCCTAAAAAGTTGCAGTTATAGTTGTGAGAAGATTTACTATATGTTGTGAGTTATTAATAATGAATTCAGCTTTCAATATTTCATAATCTGGCACTTTGTTTATTATGTACAAATATTGAACAGCAAGAGATTCTAATTATAAATTTATAGATTTCTTGGAGCAGAAAAATTCATGTATAAATTGAGGTATTTCATAATAGGTGTTAGTTGACAGGTACCAGTGTTCGAAATAGTCTTACTATGATATCTAATTACGTCTGGGAGGGAGACGGTTTATTCCACACATGAGGATGTCTGCATGCATTAGAAATGTCACAGCAGAGGTTGCCAGTGAGAGATTTTTCTGTGTGTCAGTTTTAACCAACGTTACATAACAATGGGAACCATTTTATAGTCTATTTTAAAACCTTTTGACAACTGTTTTCAAAAATAATTGCTAAACTCCATGTGACAGTAATTGTGTATTAGTTTTATAATTGTCATTTTGAAGACCTATGAAGTATTGTTGGAAAAATGTCACTAGTAATAAGAGTTAATTACAACTGAAGTCTGTTTTCAACTATTTGCAGTTAGAATCAGGTGTTATTACGCTCATTAAATGATTTCATAAATCCTGGGTGGTATCCCATTTGATTCAGTGCTGCTGAACTATTGATAGTCAATTCCAGGAAAAATAGCTTTAATTACTGCAGTTAAAAACATTAATCATTAAGCAGAACTGTACATATTAAATGTCAAGATTTGAATCATGGAAAACTACTTTTCCCCCTACTTGTTACGAAATTATATTTCACATGGTCCACAACAGCATATTGCAGAACATCTTGTGTTTCAAATTGTACAAGTTAGCATTCATATGCTCCAGGTTTGAGTACATAATTTTGCTGTTACGGGTCAGAAATACAACTGTTAATATACAATTCATACAGGAAATATGCCTAATGATTTTGGTGTCATACACCTATTAAATAAAGTTTTTACTCCTATCATTAACAAGTACTTAACTACCCCCTTCATTTCCCAAGGTTTTAGATACTTTATCACCCCAGTTAACTACATTCTACTTTCACATTAACCTAGGCTGACACATGATGAAAGAACATAAGGAGGTTTAATTTTTAGCTGACATGGGGTCATTAGTTTCCAACTCAGAGAACAAAGGCTTTAAATACCTTTATGCAGCATAATTTCAACTATATATTATCACCTGACCATTGTGGTTTGAAGATTTTTCTAGCCAGATGGATTAAATATCTCAAGTTTAACCAGAAGTCTGGCGCTGACTCCTTTCAATGGGGTTTGGACATTTGAATGGCTCCTTTTCCATTTCTCACTTCATGGAGTATTTTTCAGCACTGGACTTCATTCTAACCTTTCCCTCTCCCCTTTGTTTGGCTTTTGTTTTGCAACAGCTGTTATTATCGTTTTTGGTCAGCTGTGATTGCTGGAGGCAAAATAGGACCAGATGGTGTTTTGCTATGCATGAATGGAGAGTTAGAGGAGTTTGGATTGAATAGGCCAAGTTTGAATGGTGTCTATGCACCACCTGCCCCCTTCAGCAGCAGCATACGCATCATAGTAGCATGATCTGTCTCAGACCTACTAGAATTGGATGGGAATGGAGAAAGCCTTGTTGGATTGTCTCCATATTTATTGATCTTCCATGCACTAACAGCATAATGCAGTGCACAGTCAATTTGAGTGAATTGGATATGACACAGCATGTACATGTAATTTATCACTGTAGTCTCTTGGTACACTTTAAGTTTTGCTGCTACAGGAAAATGCACCCTCAGTAGTCGCCTGCATTAATAGACTAAGTAGATGGATAATTGTACTGTTTGTGAACAAACTATTCTCAAAATACACAATTTAAACCATGAGAAGAAGAAAATAATTCACAAATCTAATTGGTAAAGAACACATTCAGCATTTTGGCACAAATAAAATGCCCTCATTTTTTATTTTTTGTTTGATTGGTTTGGGTTTTGGTTTGCCTGTGAAATTTAAATAAAGAATTTGTTCTATCTGGTAATAGGCTCACTAGAGCAGAGCCAGAAAAATTCAGAAAATCTTTCGGTAAATATATGTGCACAGGTGTCTTCCTGCTTAGTAACAGGGAGGATATTTTACTAACTGTACATCACTTACCAGCCTTTAACACATGGTCATTCAAATTAGCCATGCAAACTTGGAGAAGCATAGCTTGAGCAAAGGACTTCTGGATTCAATCAGTGCTGGCAGCAGTGATGGGGTCGGATTTTCAAAGAAATTAACGTCTTGATGCACCTTTTAATAAATAGAAAAAATTGGAAAAACTCATAGCAGGTACACTAAGACTGGATCTGGCCCTAGGTGTGAACAAAATGTATATGCAATTGCATGCCTAAATTGCCTATTCTGTTGTTGTGCTTGCACTTTCATAGCCCCAGTTCGATGTGTAACTGGCCATTTGATGTGTGGCGCACAAGTTAGCGATGCAGTTGCGACCCTCGAAAATCAATCACTGGCTTTGTCTGTGCCACTGGATAGAAAAAACAAACAGTTCTTAAAAGTCAGCTGCTTGCTTATGAAAAAGCTTGAAAAATGAAAATCCCTTCAACTGAAAAATGCTTACGTGTTTTCAACCGCCAATGAATTCCTGGTTTTGAAGGTTGAGGAGTGTTGGGTTTCATGATAGCTAGGTGCATCTGAGGGACAGAAAAAAAAGAGATCTTTTTTTAATACTAAAATCTAACAAGGATGTACTGCTTTGGATGAGCATTTCTGACCATTACTAAACACCTGTGATGTACACTCTATTTATCTCTACTACAGAGTAGAGAGGAAATATTTTCAATAATGTTTTCTGTCCAAGCACACAGGGTATTAACTTTTTCAAGTTCTATACCACCAGCTCGGTCTACACACAGTTTTTGTACTGATTTAATTGCATTGACCAGAAAGGTGTTTTTTTTTTTTTTTTACTGAAAAAATTAAATTGGTAGAAGGCTTACGAATAAATTATACTCATATAAACACCTTTGTATCAGTATAACTGTATCCACACTAGTGTAGTTGGATTTCTATTACTATACTGGTATAGTTAAAGTTGTACAACTTTTGTGTGTAGACAAGCCCAAGGCCCTGATCCAGTAAAGCACATGTGTAACTTTAAGCATGTGAGCAATCACGTCAATGAAATTACTATTCACATGCTTAAAGTTACACATTTGCATAAATGCTTTGCTGGATTAAAACCTATCTTTTTACAGAAATAGTCCTTCAATAACAATAATAATAACATCCTGAAGATAACCGAGAGCAAGGAAAGAAAGAACAAGACTTTTCCATATTGATGTTTTTCCTTTTTTTAGTTTCTATTCCAAACCACTCCGGGGCCTCATTTGCAAATGCACAGGCAAATATATACACCTACGTTTTATGCTCGTACAGTGATTGTACACGTCACAATCGTGAAGTGAAATAACCATCTAACTTGTTATTTGCATGCTTAGTCATGCTCAGTGTTAGTTTTGCATTTCTGTGGCAAAGGTCTGAAAAGTCTGTCCTTGTACTGGTATTAGTCTCAGTTCTCAGAAACATTGTCTTGACCAAATATTTAAATTCTGAATAAAGAGACTTTACAAAAATGAAGATGAGAATATATATCCCAAACACTGCAGCATTATAGTCTCTGGTGATATTTGAAAAGTTCAAAGTGTATTGTTGCTTCAAAGTCGGAGCTCTTTTTTTAATAACCCAGCCCCAGGTGCACAGAGAGCAAACAAGTACTTGTCATTAACATAAAGCAATGAAAAAATAAATTCTGTATACTAAAGTATAGCCACCTTTCATAATTGCCTATTTGAAGTGTCTCAGTTTGAAGTTTCTTCTGGCTTTCAGTGAACCTCACAAAATGTACCTACTTGGTATGATACAGCTTTTTTTTTTTTTTTTTTAAATAGCCTGTGATTTTGGTTACTCAACTTAAGGCACCTTGCACCTAACTCCAGTTGAACTGGAGCTGTGGGTGTCCAGCACATCTGAAAATCGGCAACTTTTGAAAATTTTGGCTTACATCAATAAATTATATCTGTGATATCTAGGCCTTTTGAACACTGATATCATTTTATTAAAAACAGCAAGCGCCCTGGCACACCCGAAATAAATTTACAGTCAGGTATCACCACCCTCATCTATGTGTACGCAGGTGCATGCTCTTTGTGTCACTCTCAGAAGTGCCAAAGTAAATACATAAGTTACAGCCTGGGTCCTACCCTCGTAAACTTGCAGTGTGTTCCATTTTAGCTACCTACCCTGACTTAGAGGTGAATGGCATGGCATGGCAATGCCTCTGCAGCTGTTACTGCTGGCTGGTGTTACTGAGTACTGAGATACTGTCATGAAAAAGAACCTCTATAGGGTCCAAACCTGCATCACCGCGATTAATGAGAGCTTTGCCATTGACTTTAGTGGATGCAGGATTAAAGCTCTATAAAGAGCAGCATCGTGACACATCCAAGTGGCAGAGTGAGAAAAAGTCATACTATACTACAGAGCCTAATAGTGGTGCTACCAACTACATCACATTGAAGCTTTACATATTAACCTTCAAGGTCCTCTCCAGTGCTGCTGCTCCCTCCTTTTGTCCTTTTTCTTATCCCAGCTCTCCCCACCATCCTCTATGTTTTGTCAGTGATGACAACCTTCTCCACCCACTTTTCCCACAACGGTCCGGGCACCTGTTTCCAAACTACATGGAAGGCCCACCTGAAACTGATCCATGAAGCTTCTCTCCCTCCAAATCCCTCTTCAAGACCCATTTCTGTCTTGATGCCTACAAGAAAATGGCCAAAAAGGGAGAGGCAGTTAGCTATAGCTGATGTGTATTTATTAATGAGAATAATGTATATAACATATATAAAAATGTGTATATATTTCATTGTGTCCCTTCTGACCTTTTATATTTTGTCATTTTAGATTATAGCCTCTTCAGGGCAGGGACTGTCTCTTTACTGTGTGAGCAGTGTTTAGCCCATTATGGACACAACCAGAATACAGATAATAATGGTGATGATGATGATGTATAGACTTTCACCCTATATCTTATTGTAACAGATAGGTTTAAGGCTGTTTTGTGCATTTGCAATGAAAAAGTGAGGCCTGGAACTCATGGTGACACAGTTTCAGAATACTAGTGTTATTACACCTCTACTCTGATATAACGCGACCGGATATAATGCGGTAAAGCAGCGCTCTGGGGGGGTGGGGCTCCGCACTCTGGCGGATCAAAGCAAGTTCAATATAACACGTTTTCACCTATAACGCGGTAAGATTTTTTGGCTGCCAAGGACAGCGTTCTATCGGGCTAGACGTGTATAAGTGATTGGACAACCTTGTTCCTTCTCTCTCTCACACACAATACATGAAATAATTTCCCCTCACCTAGGAAAATCTGGCCGGAGATTGCTAGCTGGCATGTAAAAATTAAACAACTTTGAATAAGAATAGCAATAAAACTTTAATAATATTTACGGTCAGTTCTGAGCAAATCAGTGGAGTGGTACCAAGGCTGAATTTGTCCCAATTAGTTCTTTTCATTTTCAAAGCAGTTGACCAATGTGAATTAATTAACAAATGTATGTGTAGCTCCACTGCTCCATCTGTGTTGCTTGCAAGATAGTCATGGGGGAATCCACTTCAGAATTAGAATCCATAGCGCAGTTAAGGAACACATCAGAGAATACTAGCTTAGTAGGAGGGTGACATTGGCTGTCTAGATGGGGTACTCTGACCTCAGGCCTGATCATGTTCCCACTGAAATCAATGGAAGATTTAACCGTTAACTTCAGTGGGTGTTGGATCAGCCCATGGTATAATCAGTTTTAACTTCATTAGTCAGTGGGTGAAATCCTGGCACTCCTGAAATCAATGGTAAAACTCCCATTGCTTCTGTGGATCCAAGATTTCACCCAGTAAGTCGCTGGGCCAAATTTTCTGCTGGTGTAATACCATTGAAACACTGAAATCCGTGGAGTTATGATAGCAGAAAATCTGGCTCATCAAAAGCAGTTTTCTAATGTACTGGGGCCTGTTTCAAAGCTCAGAGAACTCAGTGAAAGACTCCCATTGATTCCAATGGACTTAGGATCAGGCCTGTGTAGGGTGACCAGACAGCAAGTGCGAAAAATCGGGACGGGGGTGAGGGGTAATAGGAGCCCATATGAAAAAAAGCCCCAAATATCGGGACTGTCCCTATAAAATCGGAACATTTGGTCGCCTTAGGCCTGTGGTGAAAGCTGGCACAAAAGTGCAGCATTTGAAAGCACACTTATATGTCAAATTATGCAGGAATAATTCTTTTATAAAGAGAGAGAGAGAATTCCAAGGGGAAAAAAGTAATTTCCTGCTGAACTGAGAAAATGAAATGAGCCTGTGTTGTTATCACAGCAAAGTGTTTGTATCAACCCTCTATGCTTTCACATATAAACAACTTTCAAGTGAAATCTGTAGAGTGACTGTGCAGAGCATCTGGGAAAATATTCATGATTTAAATACATTAAGTAAAATGATAATGTTACTTGGCTTTGGTTAATCAATAACAAAGGAGAAATGTAATGCTTTAGTTTGATTAACCTTCTGCTGTGCACTACAAAGTCACATGAAATCAGAAATATTTTCCCTTTTTAAATTTGCACAAATTGTGTTTCGCAGACTGAGGCTTCATCTCTGGGAGTTTTTTTCCCCTCCTGTCATTTATCTGTGTGTTTTATCTGAAGTTTGTTTGTTGCGTTAGAACAACGTATTTGTCTACTCTAGACAAAACAAGCTCTTTGTTCAATTCCTTACTTGAGGTCAAATTCTCTTGAGGAGAACAAGTGTGGGTTGTGTAGCTGTCAAAGAAGGTTTTAGTGCTTGACCCTAAAAAGCATTCAGAGCCCAGAGTCTTTTTTTTTTTTTATTGCTTTTCATTTTCATTGTTTGTACTTTATACTTAGGAAGGGGCCTCTGCAGAGGGAAAAGACCCTGCTTTGGTATTCACAACTAGCAGCCTGCTACTAAAACACCTCAAAAGCTATTCACTGCAAGAAATTTGGGAACCACTGCTCTGTGTCAACCTCTAGTGCTTAATCATAATTGCACATAGAGAGGGCGTGGGCCAGAATGCAGGAGTGCAAATTAAGGATGTTTAATACTGGGGAAAAGCTTGGTGGAGGTGGAGTTAGAGATTCAGGGCTTGTGTATATAGATTTCTCCAGTAAACAGAAAATGGTGCAAGTAACTAAGCCTGGATTCAATGAAGCAGGAAAGTGAATCTAAAGGGGTAAATTGTTGACTTAATGTAGATTACAGGAAGTTACAGAAAATAACTGTTTAACTTTATGCTCACATTTTTGCTCCGATTGATACATTTTTATATATCTGTATTCAGATAGTAGCTGAATGTCTTGTTTTCTACAGATGGTGTTTATATAGTGTACACAAGCTCACTGTTAGAAATAGCCATAAAAAAGACTGAGATTTTGTATAATCATTCGCAATTACTATTGTTTAATTGGATTATGCTACAGTTATATTACATTTTTATGGAATTACACTGCAATTATACTTCAACAATAGTTATTAACAATAAGAGGTGCCTGCTTAAAATATACAGCGTATTTTATGGTGTTTACTAATTGAACAAGGGATTTGGCTAACCTGGGAATGAGGATACTCAATCCTTTATATGCCAATAGGCAAAAGTGCTGGCCTAAGCTTTCTCAACTCAGATAGTAACTTGAAGGGTTGGTGAGGGGGAGAAAGGGCTGGTGCCAACCACATCTCCTGTGCATCTCTCAGGTGAATAGCCTCATAGAGTTTAAGGCCAGAGGGACCAACAGGTCATCTAGTCTGATCTGTATATCACAGGCCACCAAGCACCTGCACGCTAAACCCAACACCTGAGATTAGACCAAAGAATTACAGCACACAGGAGACTAGACTGTTATGTGCTACAGGCAGAGAATAGGAGGGACCAAGACACACCAGTGCCTGAAGCTCCCGCAATGGCAGGGAAAAGATTGTGAGATATACCCAGATAACCCTGTCACTATCAATCTGCCCTGGGGAAAATCTGCCAGCCAGGCAACTGAGACACATAAGCCAGAAGTGAGCCCCAGGGCTGCCGAGTACTACTCCCCACCATCACAAGCAACCCCCTCATACAAGTGCACTCATACATTTGTCCCGCTTGCTCTTAAATCTCATTAAGTTGTTTGGCCCCACAGCTCCTAGGGAGAGACTGTTCCGGAACACACACCCCACCTCAGCTGGCTAGAAACCTTCTAATTTCCAGCCTGAATCTGTTCATGGCCAGTGTATATGCATTTGTTATGGAAGTGAATACCTATTATGCAGTGGGTGTGACAGGGTGTACTCTCCACAATGGCCCTGAGAAGGTAAATTAGGCCCAATTAGCTTCCCAGGCTGCACCTGGAGGAGGAGCCAGGGAGAAGGGGCTGATTAAATGAGGCTCAGCTGGGCAGGAACAGGAGTGGTCTGTATAAAGCCCAGGAGACGAAAGGAGATGGGAGCCAGTTTGTAGATACTTTCTGGGAGAAGGGTGGTGTTTTGGTGTTACAGGTCAGTAGTCAGCCTATAGCTCTTCCCTAAGAGGCGGGAGTTTGGGACTGACAAGCCTAGACAAATGGGGAGAGTCAGATAGTAGGAGAAGGCTCAGGGGAAAAGCAGTAAGCCATAGGTAGTGTGGGCTGCTGACCAGGGAGTCCCTGAGCTAGCACCTGGAGTTGAGGGTAGGTCTGGACTCCTGTACTGGCTGCTGATGAAATGGCACCAGCAGGGCAGTGAGCAGGCCGACCACCTGAGCCCATTTGTTGTGGGATTTTAATATTCTGGGGGGGGGACATATGATGATCTAGCCAGAGAACTAAGTTATGAAGAGGAGTCTGCAGTTTCTGGAGTGAGAAGCCTCTACAAGGCGAGAGGATGACTAGAGAGACACCACTGGAGGAGGGTCCAATGCCTGGCAGGAGCTAATCCCTAGGATGTTCAGGAGGTGGTGCTAATAACAGTGAGTGAACCCCATGGCAGTAGGAAGAGAAGAAATGGGTCTATGTCCCATCCTTATCTCCATTCCCTTTGGGGTGGTTTGCACTCCCCAGTGCACTGTGCGGGAAGGGTCACTGTGGTGCTTTGAGCATAGTGGCCGCAAGTGTGCGCAGCCTTTGTATGGGGAAGCCCAGTTTTAGTTGTACAGCCCTCCATGTGCTCTGTAACCAAAGGGGTGTGTGATCCCAGGAGGTGTAAAGATCTGTGAACACTGCGTATCCCCTATCTTCAGTCTGACAAACCCCAAACATTCCTTATACTACTGTTTGAATTAAACACCTACTCAAATAAAAGTTGAGTAAGTAAAAAACCACCTAGAACAGATATGTCTGGAGAGAGCCTCATTCTACAAATTGCTTTCAGTTTTTTTGTAATGACATCTATGAAGCAGAGAAATGAAAGAGCTGACATGTCATCCTGCTTGCTGCAGAACATAATCTTCTTTTCTTCCAAAAATAGTATTTGTTGTTCCTTGTAAAACTTACAACAATCAACTGGGGGGACCTGGCAGACGTGTTCCTGAGACCCCTTGGGCCCAGGTGGGTTCGCTCTTCCTTGCTTTCACAGAGCAAAATAGTTGGAAAGGTGCCTAAAAATAATAGCTGACCAGTTCCCCGACTGTGATTCCTGGGGTGGTGAAAAGCCAGGCTAGTTCTAGCCAACCTAGGCCTCCCACATATAGGGGTCATATCGGGGACAAGGAGCGGCATGGGATCCGTGAGAGGAGAAGTGCGTGACCCTTTGTCTGATGCTTGGTCTGCATAGTGGATCCTTGGCTGGCTCTAAATTATGCTAGAATTGGAAGGGGGCTGTGACCCTCCCTTGCTCGAGCAGTTCCTTAACTGGTAGGTATGTAAACAGTTCCTTAGTCCCACTCACTTCTCTTGCGTTAGTTGCAGAATAAGGCACTGAGGTACCTGTGAAGAGCTTTCGCTGAGAGAGAAAAGAGCACAAGTTGAAAGGATACATTTGTTGCCATGGAGCTGTGCATGGGCTTTGGCTGCCTTGTGGGTGCTGCTATGCTTTTCACTCTACCGAGTGCTGAATATGCTCCGGTATCTGCTGCATTGTGGCAGGAGCTATAATGCTCACGCAGACATCCGTGTCCCCGACTGAAAATCGTTTTGCAATTAACAAACCGGGAAAGTTTTCGTAAGAACTATGTAGTGGCGATACAAGCTGAAGGGCAAGAGCAGCAAAGGAACAACTGGTACTTCAGCACTTAACTTATATCTGTGCCTTTGAAAATTGACCCCAAAGGTCATAGGTCTACAATGAAGAATTTATGAAGGACCAATTTATCGCCGAGCATACCAAATGTAATGGGGCACCTGTAAGATTAAGGTTGGAACGTGGTAACAGGACAGGGGCCTGGAAGGAGCCTACTGGGTAATGGAGTCTGGTTTCCCTGCTATGGCAGGCAACCATGGGGGAGGGAATTGTGGCCTGACAAGTTCTGTATTTCTAAACAGTTGGTTTCTTAGGTGTTGGTTTATCTTTCCCCTGACTTTCGATTATAAACTCCTTGGGCACACGGATCATCTTCTGTTTTTTGTTTGGACAATGGGTCTCTGATCATGGCTGGACCGTAGGTGCTACTAAATAGTGATATTAGATAATTAAAATAGGAATTACTAGGATGAAGGAAAAATGGGGCTCCTCTGACATGTTTGGTTGGGAATACCTAGAAAAACAAAACCATTCCAAATGATCTCACATCTGCAGTGAGAATTGTGTTTTGAATAGTTTCCAAAAAGTGACACATTTTGGTAAATATTCAACTTGGTAATTTTGTGATGGATGATAGTGACACTAAAGCATATATGGTGGCATGCCTTATCTAGGGGACCTGATTCAAGAGAGCACTAAACCATGTGCTGGAGTCTGTCCCTATTCAGGACAGTAATTTAGCATGTGCTTAGCTTAAGTACATTCTCATTTTCTTTAACAGTAAGAAACAAATACCCTGCCCCCCGGTCCACTTAGATCTAAAACACACACCAATGGCCTATAATGTGTAACGAACCCAAGGATAAGTGCGACGGTCATGCACTTCAGGCTCCCATCTCTGGGTGCCAGAGTCCCAATCCCATCCTCTTCCTCCCGGCTTCGATGAAACTTAAGCACATGCTTAAAATTAAGTCCAAGCTGAAGTGGGTCCCTCAGTAGGGATGTGATTTAAGATTCTCAGGAGAGGTTGAGGAGGACTGCAACTGTCCTTTCTTCAGAAGCCAAAAATAGGGATAATAGATCATGTGGCAAATCTCATGTTCTGCCTCTTTTGTGACTGTTGAAGATTATTCTATCCAAAACTGAAATGAAAATAAGTTTAAGATGGGTTTTTGTTAAAGCAAAAGAGGCAGATTAAATATGTGATTTCTTGAAAAGCTGAACTGAGGGGTTATTAGTACTGCTGATTAATTAAAGTCTGGAATGTTAAAGTGCTGATAAAGTGTGTTTTCCCTTGCAATAGTCTCCTGGGTCGCAGATGCGGAAAAGCAAAGGATGAGCGGCTAATCGTCTGCAGCTCAGGAGTGAAGTATTGTTGTGATTGACATTTGTTGGTCACTGAAAGAAACTTAGGCCTTGAGACACAATTGTTCAGCCAGCTGGTAATAGAAGGGTTGGTGATTCCTGTGTGAACTAGCAAATAGTTGATTAAAAAAAATTCATTAACCCACTAGAGTATGTCATGTTCTATTTTCCTCCTATGATTTACTTTCAGTGATTTTTACCTACTTATGGGGGGGTCTGATCCATGACTTACCAAAGTCAGTGAAAAGACTCTCATTGACTTCACTGGAGCTCAGTCTGACCCTGAGGGAGCGGTGAAGCAAAACTGTTCTGCTCTCATCATTTTACTAAATAAAAGAACTGGCACAACTCAGAACAGTGCTTACGCTGCTGCTCTGTTAGGTGAGGGCCATGTTGGTCTTTAGCCAGGCCAGGGTTAGAACCAGCTTTGACCCTGTCCCTCAGTTGCACCAGCTGCAGCTCAGGGCTAAAAATTCCAGCTCTATGCTGGCAAAGTGTCATGTAATTTTATGGCACTGTATAAATGATTAACTGACCTCTGAAGCATTTTGGGATACAGCTGGCATGAAAGAATTAATACTGTGCTGATATTGTTTCATTGTGAAGCAGGTTTTATTGAGACATTTGCCAGGGCATTATCTTGACATCTGCAGATAAGCTATCATTAGTTATAAAAATTATATTATCTGCTCACAAAGTTGAATCAGTCTTACCATAGAAAATATTCAGGAGCAGGAAATCTCAATCTTTTCCACCCACACCCACTTCAGAAACTGTCCTCACATGTACCTGAAATCTAGCTGGGACCCCCAATCATCTTTGGAAGGGCAAGTTACTGACACTTGTTCACATGAACCCCACAATGAGATACAGATTAGAATAGGGTTTCTCACTTTTGGTCCATGTCTAGTCTGTTTTAAGCAATGAGATTTTTTTTTTTTTTTTAAGAAAAAGATTTGATGTAAATATTTTGAACAATGTAACTTCTACTTATAATTTTTATACATCTTGCAATTAGAGAGAGCATGCCTCGGTATCTGCAAGGCACTTCTAACTATTACACACCATGTGTTTTTAAACCTCTTTTAGTTTGGTGAGAGCTTCCTAGCTATTTGCATGGAATCACTGCATCTTATTATATGCGGCTGTTTAACAAAGGTGGTTAGTGCACCTGCACAGCAGCGGGGTTGTTAATGATTATTTGCTGTAATAATCTGCAAGCTGCAGCAAGAAAGACATTCTTCAGGCCCATTAAACTGGGTCAAAAATTAGTTGAGGCAAAACTTAAAATCTTAGGCCTTGGCTACACTTACCAGCTAGTTCGACGGCTGGAAATCGAAGTTCTGGGTTCGACTTATCGCGTCTAGTCTGGACGCGATAAGTCGAACCCGGAAGTGCTTGCCGTCGACTGCGGTACTCCAGCTCGGCGAGAGGAGTACCGCGGAGTCGACGGGGGAGCCTGCCTGCCGCGTGTGGACCAAGGTAAGTTCGAACTAAGGTACTTCGACTTCAGCTACGTTATTCACGTAGCTGAAGTTGCGTACCTTAGTTCGAATTGGGGGGGGTAGTGTAGACCAAGCCTTAATGGCTAAATAGCTATTGCAATTTCAGGTAAAGACCCACTTCGACACATGTTTAAGAATGGTTAAATCCCTGTGCTGACAACGCAGTTATCAATAAAGCACCAGATCTACTATTGTATCATAGAAATAGTAATGATATTAAGGATCCAAACCGAAGCCCATTGAAAAGCCCACTCTACCTTTGGGGAACTTCAAAACTGGTTCAAGAGCTGAACTTGGTGGATGACTCCTATGATCAAGATTTGCAAAAATAGCCGCTTATAGTTAGACTCCTAAATGTGTGGCCTGATTTTCTCCGCTCTCTCCTCCCCTCCCAGTACTGAGCACCCAGCAGTTCCCATGGACTCCTTTGAAAATCAAGCCACTTATTTAGCAGCCTAACCTTCAGCTCTTTTTTAAAAAAAATGTATAATATCATGACCAGGGTTGCATTTTCAAAAGCACTTATCTGCTCCAATTGAAGTTCAATGGTAACCGCCAGATAATTTCAGTGGGAACATTAGTCCAATGCTGGGTGTTTTTGAAATTCCCCCCTTTACTGTGTAATCATGCATAGACCAGCATTGCATACCTTAAGCTTTGGCGCTAAGCTTATGAGCAGTAATTCGGTTGAACTTCACTGTATATTTGATCATGGATATACTCTAAAACGTCACATTTCCTTAAACAAAAAGTTTGGAATGACAAAATGGTATGCCATACAATCACTGGCTTTCAACATCCATATTAAATGCATAGTTAAGAATATTTAAGAAGCTTAATTTGAAGTGTTACTGATTGATTTGCTGCAAGTTGCTGTGAATAAGGCCTGCAAGGAGGAAAACAAGATTATAATTTAATGATTGTAATGAGAATGGGTTACAATTGTACTATTTCCCATTCTTATTACGTTAGTTGAAAGAGAACATTGATCTGTCACATTTTTTTAAATAATTACCAAAGTAATGGAGATTTATCTTTTGTTGTTAGTTATTTTAATGTAGGGTTGCCAACCCTCCTGGACTGCCCAGAAGTCTCCTGGAATCGGCTTCAATCTCCTGGTAGCTATTGAAAGCAATCCAGGAGATTTTAATAGGCTAAAAGTCTGGTTGGCGGCGCAGCGGGGCTAAGGCAGGATCCCTGGCTCCGTGCAGCTCCTGGAAGCAGCTAGCATGTCTGGCTCCTAGGTGCGGGGCAGCCACGCATCTCCGTGTGCTGCCCCCACTCGAGCGCCAGCTCCATAGCTCCCATTGGCTGGGAACCACAGCCAATGGGAGGTGCAGTGTCTGCAGGTGTGGCAGTGCGCAGAGCTGCCTGGCCGCCCCTGAGCCTAGGAGCCACAGGGACATGCTGCTGCTTCTGGGAGCTGCCTGAAGTCAGTACCACCCAAACCCCGCACCCCATCACTCACCCCAGCCCTGAGTCCCCTCCTGCAGCCAAACTCCAACCCAGAGCCTACACCCCAACTCCCTGGCCCAGCCCTGAGCCCTCTCCCACACCCAAACTCCCTCTCAGAGCCCACACCCCCAGCTTTGAGCCCCCTCCTGTACCCCTGTCCCAGGCTCAGCCCAGAGCCTCCCCACACACTCTGATCGGCCCAGCCGAGAGCTCGCACCCCAACCCCCTGCCCCAACCTGGTGAAAGTGAGCGAGGGTGGGGGAGAGCGAGCAATGGAGGAAGGAGAGATGGAGTGAGTAAGGGCAGGGATGTGGCCTTGGGGAAGGGGGCGGGGCAAAAGTGTTCAGGTTTGTGTGATTAGACAGTTGGCAGCCCTGTTCTAATGATCAGCAGAAACTATGCCTGAGAGCAGCCCAAAGCATTGCCTTTTAATATAGACAGGTGACACAATCTGCTGTCTAGGTAAACGGCATATAGTTCTACATATCATATCCCATTGGCTGGCACTAAGTGGCAAGCCGTTACTTCATCCACAGGAAACTATTTAGCAGGAAGTGCCAACTTGCTCTATGCTGCTCACGTGCTTTTTTTTTTCCCCCCTCACAGAAACATGAGTATTGCCCTGTGGTGAGGTGGCCACCCACACAGGACTGGAAGGGGTTAAGGTGGCCTATTAACTCCACAGACTGCACCTGCAGGGAGAGCCAGGGAGCAGGGAATTGATTGCAAGCAGGTTCAGCTGTGTGGGTGAATTCAGCTGTGTGGGAATAGGTGGGGCCTAGGAAGCTGGCAACAGACAGGGTTGCTGCAGAAAAAGGAGGTGTAGGCAGCAGCCTCTCCTTTGGAAGAGGGAGGAGGGTTTGGAGCTGGTACTCCCAGAGAAAGTGGGGCAGGCAGGGAAACCAAGAGTTGTAGGGAGAAGCCCAGGGAAAGAGCAGTGAGAGCTGGGAGAGGTAAAAGCCCAGAACTGCTGGCTTGAGGGTCCCTGTAATGGATTGGCCTGGGATCTCCTGCCAGCCAGTGAGGGCGTGGTGTAGACCAGATGTGGGGCAGTGAACTGGAAGACTGCCTGGATTACTGTGGGAGTGACAGGGAATTTGGAGAATTTTATCCCAGAAGGGGGCAAAACACAGTGACCTAGCTGGAGGTCTGAATCATGAGGAGGACTCTGGTTCCTGGGAGGAGAGAGAAGCTGCAGACCTGCGAGAGAGACTGTGACACCAGGAAAAGGGAGTTGTCTTCAAGCTAATCCCCAGAATGATCAGGAGGAGGTGCCAGACAAGCGGTGAGTGGAGCATCCCATGACATGGACATACCCATACACTTGTATGTCCACTGGTTGCAAGTGCTAACTGCCCTAACAGGAAGGTCGAACTCCATCTTCTAGTTCCGCAGATTGGAGACACTTCTCGCAGGTCTTCTGGTGGGAGGATTAGTGGTCAAACCATTGGCATTGAATAGACTTCCTGGAGCCACAGGCACAAATCCTGGCAGATTCAGCTCAGCCCTTTTTTCTTATAAGATCTTTATAGTTTGCCAGGTGGGAAACAAGATACTATCTGCCCTGCCATTAAAGGACAAATTTGCAACAGTTGTACATACAAATGGCTAGTTAACTCTCTTGGCTAGCTAGCATGTACAGTTTGTCCAATTTGTGCGTACAATCCATGCGCGTGCACACAACCTGTTCCCTTCAAATTGCGTCCCTAACACATCCCTACGATCCTGAAAGTGTCATGGATGTTTTTGGTGTTAATGGCCAGCATTTTTTCTCCTGCTCACTGTTAAGCAGCTATTTCTCTCTATCCCAGCTGTCCCCCATCCCTGCCCTGAGAGATCTGGTGGATGGATGTGGTGCTATAGAAACACACAATAACTAGTCATATTTTGTGTATTAGCCACCAAAAATAAAGTGGTAAACTTGTTATAAATCCATGACTGACACAATTTATTAACTCCACTGAAAATTAAACAGATACAGTATATGTACGTAGATACTTTACATTTGTAATGTATATTTCCATTTTTATGTTCTATTTTGGCACTTCTCAAACATTATTTCATAAGGAAATAAATATCTATATTTATGCACATAGCGTACCTGGTTATAAATGGTCACGTATAGTTAATGTATAGCAGTGATAAGGCTGGCAATGCATTGCTTGTACCAATTTATCCAGCCTGCAACACTGGCTTTTGGGAGCAAATTTCCTGTTTTCAGAAAATAGGAGTTAAATACATGCAGAACAGAATATCTGTTACAATATACAAAACAGTGTTCACTCCCCCTCATCCCTTCAGTTTGAGTATGGTCATTTATTTAATGATTAAATATGGGAACTAGCTTAATTTTTCCAAACAATAAATCCCAACATATTCAACCATGTCACATGCCTTTCTGGCATTTCAGCATATGCCTGCAGCACAGTCTATTGAATTTGGACTGTGACTAAGATCTAACAAAGAACACTGTCTACTGAACTCTAGTCTTTCAGATCTGCTCAGTTAAATCATTCAATGTGTTGTACGACTTATTGTTCAGCTGAAACCGAAAATAGAGTCCTTACAAAATATAGCTTCTCTATGCTTAATCTGGAGAAGGATCTTCGTTTCAGGCACCTGTTCAGAGAATTTTAACTACAGTGTGGAATTGACACTGTAAAAGCAAAAATTGCTATTTTGTACCATTGCAGGGTCCTTATTTAGTTTGCTTGTTACTTAGCAGAAGCCCCTTAATTAAGCAATTACGTTTGAGAAATGT
The DNA here is from genome assembly GCF_013100865.1 of Trachemys scripta elegans. Classification (NCBI taxonomy): domain Eukaryota; kingdom Metazoa; phylum Chordata; order Testudines; family Emydidae; genus Trachemys; species Trachemys scripta. The sequence goes on along the minus strand of NC_048310.1, from coordinate 30,221,069 downwards.
CCTATTGAGTCCTGTGCCACAGATTCACCATACTAGTTTTTACTTGAACAAAACTCCCATTTACTCCAATTGCCTGAGTAAGGACTGAACTAGGACTTCAGGAGTTGGCCCAATATAGAATCCTGAGATGTAGAAAAAACATTTTTATTGCAAGTTAATCCATTCCCTGGGTTTCCTGGTGCTTCAGTCCTTCAGACTGAGCAGTACAGGAGCTTCTGTATCTTATTACTTATATTAATTTTATTTAGTATCTCATAATCACACTTAAATAATACATAAAGACAATAGTAAGGAAACATCATCTGAACTTTGAGGAATCTACATATTTGATGCTAGAAAGTGAAAGAGAAGGACCAAGAGGTCTGAGCAGCAAACTAGATAAATATTACAAGAAAATATCTTTGAAATTTGAAATGTCAGTTGATAAAAACCTTGGGCTAAGTTCATCTCTGGTCTAACTCCACTGAAATCAGTGATTGGAAATTTATGATCTATTTAATACAACAGTCTGAAGCCACACTAGACCTAAGTGACCTGTTATGCACAGAGACTGCACCCTTCCAATTATACTGAGAATAGCCAGTGTCCTATCACTTTTTGGTCAATTACCCTAGTTAATGAATGAAGCTATTTTTTTATTGTAATTTAATTACTCAAGATTGCTCAGCGCACATGCAGCAGCTGGGTTTCAGTGAGGGCCTACTTTTGAACCCAGTTTTACAATTGGGTCATCTAAGGCACACAAGCCTTGATCCAGCACAACACTTAGACATGCATAACTTTAAGGATGTGAGATCAGGCCCAAAGAGAACTGACTTGCCTAGTGTCCCAATATGAATTGAGCTGTTGAGCTCTCATTTGTATCTGAACCTGTCTTCCAGCTGTTTGTAATAACCAGTTGAGCACAGTGCTTGGGTTTTTTCCCCACCACAAAATCTGTCTGTCATCAGCTAAACAATCTGATTAATATAAGCATGCTCTCCTATTTCAACCCCTAACCCCATAGCATGTAAAGTCAATTGCCAGAAACAGTGAAGAAAGAATTCTTTTTAACAATAAGTTTTCCTTAATGACTTAATTCACTGCCCCGTCTGTTGCTACTGTGTGCAGCTTGTCAATTTGGACACTGGATCAAATTTTAAAGCAGTGCCGTAAACTTACACCTGTGGCTTAAAATCAGTTTTAAATATTAGAGACCTAGTTTTTACCAATGGGGCACCTTAACAGGACATCCAAAGGCCACATGGACGCTTCAGTGCAATAAAAACAGCTATTGATACATTGCTTGCTGATTACTCTCATAGCTTTGTATACTAGCAAAGACCTGTATATGTGGTGTAGTTAAATACTCTAGTTCAGTGTGTAGTTGGCAAGAACTACGAAGTGAAATTTTATGGTCTGACCAGATAATCAGAATGGTCCCTTTAGCCTTAAAATCTATAGGCTTAATTCTCATATTGTAAGGTCATCCTTCTAACAACATAAAGGGACCGTAAGATTGGAGTAAGTTACACTAGTAGAGTGGGGCAAAGTAGTCTTCATGTAAATGTGAATTAGGTGCTATGAAGCCATGTATTACCATATTGAAAGTGTGGCTTTATTACAATTGATTTATATGACTTTGCTAATGTCCTTGGCACCTTGGACAATTGTAGTGGACAAATGTGAATAGTTAATTAGTTATTCACAATGAATAGACCTACTTGCATTTGGTCTAGCACACTAAGCAATGTGCACATACTTTTAGGGTGACCAGACAGCAAATGTGAAAAATCAGGACGGGGTGGGGGGTAATAAGAGCTCATATAAGAAAAAGAGACCAAAATCAGGACTGTCCCTATAAAATCGGGACATCTGGTCATCCTACATACTTTCAAGATATGAAATGTTGTTATGCTAAAAATTTCTGACCCATGTGAGCCTTAATAGGTACAGAGTAAAGGGAAGAAATAAAGTAGATCTTTAAAAAAGTGATTAGGACAAATACCAGGTGCTGATGTCCTAAAGCTGGCCTGTACTTCACCAGTGGTCAATGGGTCACACTTTGGGAAGATGTTTAGGTCTTCTATGACTTGCTGTCTAGAAAAGCCTTGTCTGCCAGACCAGGGCTGCTGTAATTAGAAGAGCTCAAATAATGCTAGCCTCAACTTTATGGGCTTAACTTTCAAATTGTATTGTTAGCACCATGGTGCAGGCATTGTGATGGAAGTTAGGGGCCAGATTCTTGGCTGGTATAGATCAGTGACTTCAATGGAGCTATGCCCACTTATATCAGCTGAGGATTTGGCCCTAGTTGTGTTGACTCCTTTATATATATATATATATATAATATTATAGTGGCAGCACCTAGAGACCTTAGCCTCATTGTGTTACAAATTATTACACAAGGATGGCCCCTGCCCCAAAGACCAATCCACACACAATTAATTGCCTTATTCTTCCTGTGCATTAAAATTGATCTTTATAGCAAACAAAAAATAAAATGGTGGTTGTCCTTGGAAAGCAGGCTTCCTCACATTGCCACCACCTTAGAAGATGTGTTGAAGCAACACAATGTGAGCTTTGAACAATTTTTATTTGAAGCTTGACTTTTTTTTTAAACAGGGTTCCAACTTTTTTTTTTTTTTTAATCCTTATAGCAAAAGCCCAGTTAGCGATTCCTTCACTAATCGAAGCTTTTGGATATCAAATGGGTTGGAATGCTCCCAATGAGCTTCTGGGCTTTTCAGTCCCTTGGAGGTTGAAGGTAGTAGTGGATATTTGGATTAGTTCACAGCTGCTCTCCTAAATGTCTATAAATTATACAATAAGGCTTTCCTGTGTGCCGGTCTTTGCGAGGGAGACAGTAAAAAGAGAAATTCAGAGGCTATGGTTAATTACTGGCTAAGTCCATCATTCACTGTGCCCTATAAAACTGTACAGTGCATCCTGCACAGACTCCTTCACTCAGTTAAACTCTGCCCAAATATCCCCTTCAGGGGGTGTCTCCTGCTTCACTGCTCTTTCAGGCACTACAGCAAGCCTTTGCTTCTGGCATGAGAAAAGAGGGCATTATAGGTAGAGCTCCACTTATTCCACACTGTAATTCCACAGCTGCAGAATTTGCTGGAGAATCCAACTCTTCCTACAGAATGCAACCTCATCCCCCACCCTTTGTTCTCATGGTTGTGAAGAAAACCGTGACAACTTGAAATGAGTGTGAAGTGATGTGCTGTCTTCCTTCGTATACAGACAGACTGCAACAATCCTTCTCAGAGGTATAAATTCCCCCAATACACTCAATCAGTTAAATCTGTCCAAGTGGCAAAAGCCTCAACTGCCCCTACTCAGCAACCTAAAGCTTCGTTCTCCTTCTGGCAACATAGTTATGTCTTCTACAATACAGTTAAGTTTTAGCAATGCAAATAATGAATATGTGGGGATAGCAAAACCTAAAGCTATTTGCAGAGTACAAGGCTATGCAGCATAAATAAGCGTGGCAGAAGCTGTCTCTCCCTCCCCCCCCTCCAAAAAATCATGGGACAGCTGTGACTGTTTTACATTAAATTCATTTTAATATAAAATGCCACAACATCCAGCCTGCCCCACCAGAGTCCAGCAAAATGTAGAGGTTTGGTTTGCAGCAGAGTGCACGGGTATCTTCATCATAGTACTATTCACCTCTGATCATGCAAGCACTTTAAAGAGAAAATAGGGACCTTAGCGCTCATTGCTTTGCATTACAACATGTCACTTTGTGTTACACTGCATTAGGTCCTAAGCCAACCTGACACAGTGTAACTCAAGGTAACTTGATGTGGAATGACATTACATGATGCAGTGTGTCAGATATTCAAACTCCCCTTCCTCCCCCCCGCATCGACTACTCACTATCAATACCAGTAGTGACTATACAATCTGGATTTTTGGCAGGTAATTAGTGGTTTGGATATGTGTGAGAAGTGGGTAACTTTCATTAAGCAGTTTCAAATCTCATTAGCAAATTTTCATCTGATAATATCAGTGTTGTGGCATTAGCCTTGTTAATCCAGTATGAAAGTCAACAGCAAAAGAGTGAAAAATGTCAGCAGCAAGCCAATATTTCATATGGGGTGGTAGCACTTTGTATGGAGTTTCACTACAGAAACCATCATTCTAGATACCTTCTCATGTTCTAGGGACTTTCAACACACACTAATCTTTGGAGTGGGGTGAATTAAGACCAATGGGCACAATCCAAAAAGGTTTATCTATCTTTATCATAATAAGAGATTACCTGCTCAAACCAGGGGATATTTTGCTTACTGGTAAAAAGATGAAAAACTTTTTAGTTGCACCCACAGTAAGCTTTCATAGCCACAGAATAATTATGGTGTGGTTCAGAATAAGTCTCCTTACAATGGGATTTCAACTGCTGGTGAAGCTCCACTACTGCAAAGCCCTAACACAGGTCTAATTTACACCAATGCAACATGATTTGCTGGTTAGCCACACTGGTTTAAACACACTGCGTTGGTGTAAAACATGCTACACTGTGATGAAGCTTACAGCAGTGGCTGACCTCAGTGCAGATAATGCCAGGGCGTATGCTCTCACACAAGGGTTCCCCAACTCTTCTACTCCTTGCTAGTGTGTAAGAGTGACCATCTTTACTGTTCAAGATTGAACAGCCACAATGTGGAAAGATTTGAGGAGAAAATCTAAAGAGAATGAACTTTTTTCTATGTTCTAGAGACCCTTTCCTTATACTTAACTTCATTTGCATCTTTAAATGCCCAATATTTGCTTATTCAAGGGACGCTTCCTTGTAGAAGGATGTGGAATTTTGTTGGGCTTATTTGTTAGCCTCTATATGATGTGTCCTTCACTGGAGTTGAAAATAATCACCCTAATTTTAATGTCCATGGGTCTGGCCCCTAGCATGCACAGAAGGGAATCATAGCCATTAAAAAAAAGCAGAATTCTAGGCTCATCTTTTTTGCTGTTTAAGTGGTTTTCTAGTAGCACATTTAAAATAATGCTGTTAATGTTAATTAATGCTCATTTACAGTAAAAATCCTATAGAAGTACTTTAGGCTGCTACATGAATACCAAATGAGTTTGTCCTGAATCATATTATATTGTATAGTGAATAGCAATCATGCCATTATTTTTAAAATTGTTACTAGATTTCTTTAAAAATACCAAAATACCAGTGCTGTATGATACTGGTATCATACATATCAGGGTGTAGAGAAGGGGTTCTCAAACTGGGGGTCAGGACCCCTCAGGGTGGCATGAGATTATTCCATGGGGGGCCATGAGCTGCCAACCTCTACCCCAAACCCTGCTTTGCCTCCAGCATTTATAAAGGTGTTAAAAATATTAAGTGTGTTTAATTTATAAGTGTGTGTGTGTGGGGTCACACTCAGAGGCTTGCTATGGGAAAGGGGTCACCAGTGAAAGTTTGAGAGCCACTGGTGTAGAGCACTGAAATAGGAGGCCCTGTTTGATAGCTGCACCAAGATCAAACAGTATTAAATGCAGGAGGGCTGAGGAGAATACATAGTCAACTTCACCTTCCGTATCCGGCTCAGCAGCAAGAATAAAATATTAGAACAATGGTGGAGTCGACAGTATGCTCAGACTAAGCCAGTACTTTTTACCCTGGAGAGAAAATAAATTATCAACCTCTTAGATACCCCTTTTCTCCCCTAGATCTTAAAGCACTCACAAGGAAGGTAAGTAACCATGTGAATCTGAACATAACACACTTTTCAAAACTGTCAGTTTAAATCTTAATGTAAAAAAGTTTTGAGATATTCTATAGAATATTTCAGCTAAAGCAGATTATACACTAACCCCTGGCTATACACTTAGTCTAGAACCTCGGATATTTTTCTATTGACTGTTCCAGACATGACTCCATTTTATAAGCCACTTTGATCTAGTTCAGCACTGTCCATTGCAAAGAGTGATTTGGAGCTACAAGGCCTTAACAAGAAGACCCAGAGGCATCCTGGCTTGTGCAAATGGGAAAGTAGTTTTCTACATCCCTATAAGAGATGCAGAGTATCTGTCCCAAGAGTAACCAGGGCAGCTGGCCAGGAAATGTGGTGTTCTGGTAAAAAATTGATGAGAGGGGTTTTGTTTTTGTCAGCATTTCCCCCAGTTTTGGGGTGGGGGTCATCCAAACCTGGGGAGGGGGGAATGGTTTTGTTTTTGTAGTGGTTTTTTTTTTTTTTTTAAATGAAAGTCCAGAAACTCTTGTCAAAAATAGACACTTCCTGGCAAAATTTCTGTGTTGATGGAAAAAGCCATTTTTCAACCCAAAACCATTTTACATTAAAAACGTTGACCTGCTCTAGTAACCACCCAGCAATCCTAGCCAGGGCCTGGAGTGCGAGGGGACAGAGACCTGACTCTGCCTACACCCCACTCCTCTCCTCCCTGGCCTCTTTCTGGTGAATAGAACCTGAGAGGGGGAAGCAACTCAGTAGCAGTGATTAGACTCCCTGAAGCAGAGGGGTGGCTATCCAAGGTGGCCCATATATGGATGCCTTGCTGCCACCTCAAGCTGTCATGATGGAGGCCCTGGAAAGCATGGATAACTAATGGCTCTTAACTCCGGGCCTAGGCCTGTACTTGTTGGCTGATGCCGAGCTTTGACTGATGTCAAGGCTAGGTTTGGATTTGCATATGGATTACAAATAATACTAACACCTACCAGATTCCTCCTTTATAACATGTTTTGAGATCAACTGATATGAGCAAAGTAGCACTATCCCTGTTTTACAAAGGGGGAAATGACTGGCTCATTGTCACCCAGCAGGCCAGCAGTGAAGCTAGGAATAAAATTTGGGTCTTTTGAATCTCACACTGAGTGCTCTGGCAACTAGGCCACTCTGCGGTTCTAATAGGATGACTCATTCATTCCTGCAGGGGTCACTATATAGAAGATTACTGCACAACAAACTTAATTAGTTGCCACTTTTCTTAGCTATCTCATCAATTCGTTTGTCAAAAGATCAATAGCTTTTTTTCAGTCCTCTGAAAGCCTTATTTATCTAATGGTCAAGCAGGTGGTCAGAAATGACATGAAGAGGGGGATGATTCAAGAACATTCGCAGAAGCTGATTAGTACTTACTCATGCGAGTAACACTACTCGCATGAGCAAGCGCTATACAACTTCAGCAGCAGTTGCAGAAATATGCCCTGTGTAAACAACGTGTTTTGTTTTTGCTTAAGGGTTTCTAACTTGATAGGCTTTTTTTTGTTGTTGACTGGAATTGATTTCATATTTTCCTGTTATCTGACTAGATCTTTCAGCAATCTCAAAGTTTATTTTGAGGGCACTCAGGCAGAATGTAACAAATACAGTAGCATAAAAATGATTAAAACATGATGAGCAAAGCGCTGGAGATAAAAAAAAAAAGAGATGCAAACAGTTAGAAAAGTGAAAATGAGTAATCTCTTGGATACTAAAGGGTCTGTCTATTTTTCATGTTTACTTCACTGTGTCTCTTCTGTGTTCATAATTTTTTGCTCCATCATCAATCATTGTCAATTTGAAAAAGTACTATACTTAAGGTCATTTATCCAGACCTATTGGAGTCTAAAATTATGCAGCTTCAGTCAAATATACATGAATAAAGACTGTCATTTCTGATTAATGACATGTGACTTCAGTGTCTCTCAGAATCATCTTGCCATCCAAGCTTTACAAAAAGGTTATTAGGTAAAGCCTTTTCCATAATATTTCTACTTTTTCCTCCAAGACCTCTGCCGGGGCCATTTTATTCAGACTAAAATCAGTAAAATCCCTTATTATTCCAGTGGTAATTGTTACTCAAATAGATCTTTAAAAGATCAAACTAATGCGATTTTTTTTTTTTTTGGTGGGGCTGGAAATTAGTTTACAAAGTATGTGGTTTTGCTATTTTAGAATTTCTTTTGTTTTAGTTGCAAAAGATAGCTCAGCCAGCTACAGAAAAAATAATCCATGTAAAGCACTAATCTCATTCAATATATGCAAAAAAGAGTGCTGCATATGCCACTTCTCTATACATTGCTATTTTTCATGATTGATTCACCTTCCTTATCTCCCTGCACATAATGGAACCCTGATATGTATTCATCAATGAAGAAGAATGAGCAGGAATTTAGCAAATTTCATAAAGCAAAATGTGTGGGGGGAGGGGGGCAGAGGGAGGGAGAAGGGAAGAGGTAACAGTGCTTGATGGCTGTAATAACTTCCACCCTGCCTGTTTGTTCCTAAATACATGCACTGGCACTTAGGTTGCCTCTGAATCACAATGCTCCAACAGGTCTGAAAGATGTGCAGACCACAGCATGCCATATACTCTGTTAGTGTTTCCTCTTAGTTTTCATCTTTTCATTTTAGGAAAAGAGACTGTGTGGTAGTGATCATATGCTCATCTCAAGTAATTATTCATTCTGGGTCAATCATGCCCTCAAGTGAGCGTGAACGTAGAGGAAGGATAACATCACAAGATTCCCCTTGCACTCTTTCCTACCACTTCTGGCAGCCTTAAGGTCCAACTCCAAATACTGCAAATCCACAGGATGCCTGATGCAGAGGATGATCAATGAAAAGACTTGGTGATTCTGCTCCAGGGCTGCCTTTTACTCTCTCCATGGTGCCATGGAGAACCCCACTGGTTGCAGTCCTCTTAGCATCTGAGGCAGTACTCCAGACAGCAAGAGAACCCTTGCCAGGATGCTATGTTCATTTATTCCTCATTCTCCCTTTCCACGTTGCCTGGAACTGATCTCCTCTGGAGAGAGAGATGGGACATGATCTTTCCCTTTCTATCAAAATATCTGGAATAGGAGACCAGGATAATTTTTCCCTCCCTACTGCTGCGCAGCTTGCTTTGTGCTGATAGGTTACTATCTTCCACCCAAGGTGTGGCCTCTGTAATCTTCTGCCAAGTGTTGTCAGTGGCATGGGCTGGGTTCAAATATATAGGGCTTTGTCTTAGGGCTCTCAATTAATTGCAATTAACTCACGCAATTAACTCAATTAATCAGGATTAAAAAAGTAATTGCCGTTAATCAGTTTTAATCACACTGTTAATAGAAACCAATTAAAATTTATGAAATATTTTGGATGTTTTTCTACATTTTCATATTGTATTCTGTGTTGTAATTGAAATCAAAGTGTATATTTTTATTACGAATATTTGCACTGTAAATGATAAACAAAAGAAATAGTATTTTTTCAATTCATCTCATACGAGTACGGTAGTGCAATCTTCGTCGTGGAAGTGCAGCTTACAAATGTAGGATTTTTTTTTAACATAACTGCACTCAAAAACAAAACAATGTAAAATTTCAGAGCCTATAAGTCCACTCAGTCCTACTTCTTGTTCAGCCAATCATTAAAACAAACAAGTTTGTTTACATTTACAGGAGATAATGAAGCCCACTTATTTATAATGTCACCAGAAAGTGAGAGCAGGTATTTGCATGGCACTTTTGTAGCAAGATTCCACCACCTCCCTAGGTACCCATTCCAGTGTTTCACCACCCTCCTAGTGGAAAAGGTTTTCCTAATATCCAACTTAAACCTCCCCCACTGCAACTTGAGACCATTGCCTCTTGTTCTGTCATCTGCTACCACTGAGAACAGTCTAGATCCATTCTCTTTGGAACCCCCTTTCAGGTAGTTGAAAGCAGCTATCAACCTCCCTCCCCCCTCATTCTTCTCTTCTGCAGACTAAACAATCCCAGTTCCCTCAGCCTCTCCTCATAAGTCATGTGTTCCAGCCCCCTAATCCTTTTTTTTTTGCCCTCTTCTGGACTATTTCCAATTTTTCCACATTCTCCTTGTAGTGTGGGGCCCAAAACTGGACACAGTACTCCAGGTGAGGCCTCATCAATGTTGAATAGAGGGGAATGATCACGTCCCTCAATCTGCTGGCAATGCCCCTACTCATACAGCCCAAAATGCCGTTAGCCTTCTTGGCAACAAGGGCACACTGTCGACTCATATCCAGCTTCTCGTCCACTCTAACCCCTAGGTCCTTTTCTGCAGAACTGCTGCCTAGCCATTCGGTCCCTAGTCTGTAGCAGTGCATGGGATTCTTCCGTCCTAAGTGCAGGACTCTGCATTTGTCCTTATTGAATTTAACCAGCTATAGTGGATTAAACTGTATTGGTGCTGGGTGGGGACCATCACCTGAGTCTGTCTGCCTGCAGCTTTAGCAAAGGGTCAAGTTCATCTAATTGCCATTTTCTTTCTCGTCTTTGCCTTGATGTGAGTCCAAAATACTGCCCCATGCATAGTAAAATTTAGCAGTTTAGCCATTGCCCGGTAATTGCAGGAATCTCATTAAAAGGAACCATCAATAAACCAAGGTTTCATTACTGTTTGCCTAAAATTCAAAATTTATTTTAGTCCAATGCCTTTATACTTTATTTACTGATCTTGGTGCTCTGAACAGAGGAAAAGCTGGCCATTTTGCTTTGGATAGTTCATGTAGTGTTTGAGCTTCAGGTGTGGTCAATGAGCTAATTCTGTAATCTCTCACCCAGTACTGGATGAATGATAGGTTATGTGAGTATGTTTGTACAAGTCAAAATATAGCAGTGTGAAGCACTGTAATAACATTATATTGTAATAGATTATGAATGGGTACAAATGTGGCATATGCACATTTGAGAGATCAGATATGTATCAACTGCTTTGAAGGCTTGGATACTCTCATTGCTCACGTATGGCTGTGTTCCTTGTAAATTAGCTTAATCTGCCTCATGTACATAATGCCTATACCTGCGGGTAGATTTTAGTACCATAGGTTTGAATGGATTAATACACCTATAACTAGGGTTGGCAGAATCCAATTTTTATTTTTTGTATTTTTCATGGATGCTAAAGATAAGCTTTTTTTATTTTTAATTTTTTTAATTTTCACAGTTCTGGGAAAGGAAGAGGGAGAATATCAGACTATAATTTAATGACCATAGCTGTAATCCCCAAACAATGTATGAAATGGTCTGAAAGGGAAAGCTACAAGGCAGGGAATGCAGACGTGCAGCTTGATCTCCACTCCCAGGTATGGCAGTATAGACTGGTCCAAGCCCACTGACCCATTGACCTCAGTGGGACATCTCATAAACAGTCAATCAGAGGCCAGCAGGCTCCATTACAGAGCTGCAGTGGCTTAGCAGGTCAGTTACTGGCTGGGACCTGAGTGGATGGATCATCTGGGCATCTCAACTCCCCACCACTGCTGGGGCCTTAGGCATTGGTGACACCTGGGTCTTTCCCCTCCTCTGCCTGGTGCACACAGTTATGCCTCCTGCAGACTGAAATGTTTTGGTCTAACTCAAGACTTGGGGCTTACTGTAGGGCTATCTGGGTGAAATTTAATGGCCCGTGATGTACAGAAGGTCAGACTAAATGATCTATCAGTGTTAAACTATGAAGATGGGGAGACAGCTCAAAATGGGGGCTAGAACTGAGGCAAGAGACAGGGCTGAAGATACTAACAAGGGCCCAGTGATAGTCCTTGTTGAACCCTTGTTACCCTGGAAGGGGTTCATTCATGTATATTGACCATTTGTGACTTGGCCAGAGGGCTGAACCACTGAAGACCCATCTAGTGAGGCCAACAACCTACTGGGGGTGCCAGGATCAGGGAAAATGAGGTTGCAGCATCACACCCAAGTAACAGCAGATGCTCACAAGAGGAGTGTCCCCCGTCACATAGAGCATTACATTACAGCAGTAAGAAACCTGTGAAAAATCCTATTTTCCCACTGTAGCATTCGCAGCATTGTAGTATTGTGTGTGTAGTGGTTTTTGCCTGTAAATCAATTGTTAACCAGAAACAAGTATAGAATAGTTCAAGTTTTCTCCATCTACTAAGTTTAAAGAAAACTACCAGGGAAGTCTAATGTAAGTCTACATCTATTGTGATTCTGATGACATCAAAGCTAGTTAAGTGTTACGCTTGTTAATCTGATAGTGAGCCCCCTTAACTGGGATTGTTTATATCTCTACAATACAGAGCCAGATTGCACAGCCCATAGTCACATCAGTGGGCATGTAGTCCCACTGAGGTAACAGTTGCCCAGTTGTGTGGAAGTATGTGAAGCCAAGGTCTGTTCAATTTACAATAGTATAAATTTGACATAAGTCCATTTAAGTTATTGGGCCAGATCACTAGCTGGGGTAAATCCCTGTAGTTCCACTGACTTCACTGTGTAACTTAGTGGAGCTGTGCTGATTTGTACCAAGAAGATCTGCCTCATTAGATTCACACTGTGGTAACTTAAAGGGCAGAATTTGTTCCACTGCCAGGATAGCTGCAATTAATTTCACCACAAAAATGTTATTTTCAACACTGGTGGGTGGGTGTGGGGGAACCAAGACAACCTCTTTGTACAGTATAAACAAAGAATTGTTAGAAACAAGAAGGTTTGAGATTCACATTTCTTAACCTTTACACTGACTATGAGTACATCAGCTCCTACAAGATGAACTGCATTATAAAGTAAATAGATCTGCTTTCAGGAAAGGTCAGGACACATGTTCTGCTAAAATCTAATTTCAATCTATTGCCCTATAACCTATTGTATACAACAGATATAATGGTAAAGAGCCTGCATTCAATTATCTATGATATAAAGGCTTCCTCTCTCTCAAGAATATGCATGAGAATAATAGCAGGTATATTACAATATTGTATGTGGTCCTGTATAATGAGTGCATTACGTTTTTTTAAACTCTCTTCTGCTCTGTAGGAATATTCTCCCAGAACATTTTGCACCTCTTATTCAGAGCAACGTTTCTTTTAAATATTGAATGATATTTTTTGTGGTTTCACACTGAAACTTGTCTGCTTCGCATGCCATTAGCAAAAATCAGATTCTTGGAAGCATATTAACAACAAGCTTTGCACATCATCCTGACACATTAACTGTTTGTCAGTGCCTCCTTTTTAAGATGAAGTACATTAAAATTCAATAGCTTAATAACATTAATTTTTGCCTGATATGATCCTGAAAAACTTTAAAATGAAGAGACTTGCCACAATCTCAATGTTAATCTGGCACAGACACAGCTAATGATAATGTGTAGACTTAAATAAAAGAATAATTAAGGCAGCCTTGGTCATGTTATAACAGATGTGTCATAGTACTAAATCAACATGTCACTTACATCCATTTTTCTTGTAAGTCGGTTTTTATGCAGCGAGGATAAGCACCAGGATGACACATTTAGAGCAATGAAAGACTACTAAAACTTTCAGAGCACAAGAGGCAGAAATGTCAATGAAGGATTTCATCTTTATTATCTCTTGTGCTTGCATTCACATCTGTCCACATGCACATAAGTTCAGACATGAGACAACATTTACAAGCCAAATTCTCAACTGGTGTAAACTGGCCCGCTTAAATCAATGCAACTACATCAGTTTACACCAGCTGAAGTTCTGGCCTGTAATCTCAATGGCAATTTACCTCTTTGATTAGCTAAGACAGGATTCAACATATCCTAAATACCTTCCTAGTTAGCTTATGTCTCCATGTGGTAGGCGCCTTTAAATGAAGCATGTCCAGCTTCCCTGTGCTAGAACAGGTGTTCCTAGTGAGGGTCAATAAGAAGGCAGGGCAGCACATGGCTCTATAAGAGTCAAGCTGTCAGGAGTTCCTTGTGAGATGCTCAGTCCCCTGCCCAGGGAGGAAATGGGGATCAGCTGGGGTAAAAAGGGCCTTCAGGGAGAAAGCCTTGGAGGTTGTACTCATTGAAAAGGGCATGGAATAATCCTGTAGTGCTCCCTGAAGCAGGAGGAACTGAGGCAAAGGGGAAAATTCCCACAAGCTGTAGCCCAGGGTGGGCTGAGGAACTGTATGTGTCTCTTGGCCATGTTTGAAAAATAAAACTGCCCGGAAAAGGACTCTGGATGTGGAAGTGGGTGCTTTGTGGGAGGGGGCAAGCCAGTGCCTTACAATATGACTTAACGCTGTCCTGAGATATAGTTAAGACATAGAAAGTATAGCACCGCATAAATGACTCTTAATGATGATCTCTGTGAATACATAGTGAGTGGGAGATTGAAATTGCAAGTTGCCTATTTTCTGTTTCAGTAGGCCATAGGATGATGGCTTCATTCATTATTTCTTCCATCAGCCTCCTCCATCTCTAGATGACTTGTGTGTGTGTGTGTGTGTGTGTGTGTGTGTGTATGTATGTATTGAAACTTCCTACGTTTGTACAGAGTCTTTTTACACGGAAAGCAATCATAAGGTATTATCCTAAATGACTGTCATTCAGCAGACAATTCCCATTGAGGTCAGTGGGTGTTTGGTTTTAAGAATGGCTACTAGCTATGACCCTTTGTTTTCCCCAGAGTAGGGTGACCAGATAGCAAATGTAAAAAAATCGGGACGGGGTGGGGGGTAATAGGTGCCTATATAAGAAAAAGCCCCCAAAATTGGGACTGTCCCTATAAAATCAGGACATGTGGTCACCCTACCCCAGAGACAATCCTATCTGTCTGAATTCCTGGGCCTATAAACAGTTTGCAGATGTGATTGGAAATACCTATACTACTGCTCTATAAAAAGAAATGGAGATGACACTTTTCAGAGGTTTACAGAATGGTTTATTACATTGAGTAACAGTGTTGTTTTGTTGGCTGAAGATTGTCATACACCATGCAAGAAGTTAAGTGTAACTAGTACAGGACACTCACTGTCTCTTCAGTAAGAGCTGACGTTATATATCAGATGGACTTCTCCACTCTTCCCCCAAACCCTACCTAGTGGAAGCAAAAGAGGACCAAAGTGTAGTATTAAAAGTATTGATACATTTTCTTGGCTGTCTCCCCATCTTCATAGTTTAACACTGAAAGATCATTTAGTCTGACCTTCTGTACATCACGGGCCATTAAATTTCACCCAGCTAGCCCTACAGTAAGCCCCAAGTCTTGAGTTAGACCAAAACATTTCAGTCTCCAGGAGGCATAACTGTGCGCACCAGGCAGAGGCGGGGAAAGACCCAGGTGTCACCAATGCCCAAGGCCCCAGCAGTGGTGGGGAGTTGAGATGCCCAGATGATCCATGCTGTAGAGGAAGCCAACCCTCCACCTCCAGTTCCCTGCCATTCTGAACTAGGGAAAAATTCCTTCCAGCCCCAATCTGATGATCAGTATGACCCTAAACAAGGTATGCCAGCCTTCTCTGAACCACCTCCTAGCACCAGTCCACCTATTACAGCACCCCATCTCCACTGCAGCCAATTTATGAGGCTTCAGAACAGTTTTTAATGTGCATATAATTTTCAGTAGGGGTGAGCCTGAACTGGAGCCTGGTCTCAGAGCTCTCACCCTCAGCAGATGCTGGGGAAACTCAGATTCATACTGAGATCCAAACTTAGTGGATTGAGGCTATCACTATAAATGGTTTTTCTGATTTGAACCAATCTGACTACATCAAGCTGTGGGCACATTCAGATCCATATGGTACACCCATGATATGCACTCCTATCTCAAAGACTTGATTGGAATTTGAATATTGTCATTCTATCAGGGCTGCTTAGTGATAGTATCAAGGCATAGGAATGAATTGTCACAATTTCTAAATATTGGGCATTAAATGAATTGCATAAGGAAAGAACTGTTGTCTCTTCCATATACAAAGACTCCATCCTCTACTTTCAGCCTGAGCAAACTGTATTTTAAATTAAATAGAACAAAAGTAAGATCTCCCCAAGAGAACACATTGTGTTTGCTCTTTTGGGAAAGTCTGCACAGAGAAGTACAAGATGGCTGCTTGACTCTTTAAAAGTGAAGGTGGAAAATATGCCATTTGGAAATCAAAAGACAGAATTATATATTTAATATCCTGCAAGAACAGCCCAAACTTCACCCAGCAAAACTGAAAGTGAAACTATTTTTTTAAAATTAAAAGTTCACACACCGACTACCACTTGTCCCCTGGAGTGGCAGGTCCTTTAGAGGCAACAGCTGAGCCACCTACTATGCGCTCCCCACCATTGGGGTTCGTTTGGAATAGCTAAGGGTCTACTCTACCATCCAGCATTGGATTGCTTAGTATTCAAACTTCATACTCTGTTGGGGAAGGGATAATCCCTCGTAGTGGGGTCTGCTTTTTCCTTTTGGGTCATTCCTTTCCTCTTCCCCACCCCCAGATCATGTCATTTGGTGCAAACTGATATTTTTTAGAGTTAAAAAAGAGCTGTTGAGAATACTATTATTGGATAGAGATAATAGTGACGGTGGGACCGGTTTAACCGTATCCAGAAAGGGAGATAAAGTCAACCAGACATAGGACAATACCCCCAATTCTCCCTTGCCTTCAGGGGACACCCAGTTAATGAGCTTTCTTGCTTCAGTAATCCTTCTGTGGAGCCCACTGACCTTACTGTTTTAATTTTTTTTTTTTAAGGCAGTTTAGCATTTCCTCATGTCCTCATAGCTGTGTTCATGTTGGGACTGTAAAATACCCGAGCACATAAGAACCCTCCCCTGGATTCCTACAAAATTAATCGTAATTACCCAGAATGATTAGCAGGTTCAACGCTTATTATTCTTTTTTAGACTCTGAAACAAATGTTTCTTCCTCCACTGCAACTGATCATTTTAATTTCCCTGTTTTGTCTGTAATAAAAATTGACGTTAAAGGATGCCTAAGGCAGTGTAATGAGAAAATGAAATTAGTTTTTCAGTTGGCTGATCAAAAGCATTTTATACGTGATAATAAACAGTTTACTTTACTCTTTTGCTTATGGCATAATAAATGACGTACTTTTGTGAAATACATATTGCCCACTTTGCTACAGAACAAATCTCAGTCTGAGGTCTTCTCCATGCCTGCAATCATATTACAGTGTAACTTTACTGTTCCCCACTGATGAAACTTTCACTTCTTTATTTGCTTTGCTTAATTTTTTCTATGCTGTGGATATCTGATACAGAGAAATTACATTTTTTCCCCAGAAATAGAAGGGCATAGTCTGTCAGTTACACTGATGTACAGCAGTAGTAATTCGATTGAGTCCAATGGTGTTACTCAGAATCTTAAACCTGATCCTGAAAACCTGGGCCATAATGACACCTGATTATACGATTAATTGAAAATAGGTTCTGATTAATTTAGCCCTTGTTTTGGATTGTAAGTTCATGAACTGATCTTGATGCCTAAAAATGTATTATTCATAACTATTTACTGAAGGCCCACTGTCTTACTCACATGACAGATCCCATTGAACTCACTGTGAATAAGTGTTTGAAAACCCTGCTTGATAAGCATTTGACCAGTTTTACTCCTCCTATCCATGTGTCAGTGTTTTTCAGGCCTTTTAAAAGCCTTGCCTTGTCAAAGTGCTATTCCTAAAATCAATGTTTCAGGATGTTGGAATAGGATTTGTTGTTTAGATTGATCACAATGGCTTTATCCTAGCAAAGAATCTGAAGAAATAGCCGAGTGGTGAAGATGGAGGTGAACACATACCATGTTACTAAATTACATATATGAACAGAGCAAGGAAAAGAGAGGAGCTAGATTGCTCACCTGTGATTCTTATAGTATTTGACATCTTAATTTCTCACATGGATCAGTAGTTCAATGCTGGGTTAGTGTGATTGCCTGTTTGGTGGTTCCTGTGGGGTGCAGACTCAGTAGAAAGCACATACTTCACAAGTTGTCCCAAAATTTTGAATGATCAAATTCTGTTGGTGATCCTATTACAAAAAATCAGAGTTGAAGCTGAGTCTAGAAAAACAAACATATAGCTGTGTGTATCCTCTCATAATTAGTGTCTCTTATAGAAAGGTGTAGAGCAATGGAGAAAACCGTTTTGGATTCTTTATGGTCGGTATAGAAATAAATTATACAGTTTTGCTGTGTGTCCATATTCCTAATTACTCACACAAGGAGGAATAGTAAAATGGAAAACTAAGTTTCTTTACCTCCTGGGTGAAATCCTGACTCTAGTGATACAAATGGGCAAAACCCCCATAACCTTATTAAACCCAGGATTTTATCCTCTATATTTAAGGGACTGTTTTTGTTGTACACCTCTACCCCGATATAACGCTGTCTTCGGGAGCCAAAAAATCTTACCACGTTATAGGTAAAACCACATATTGAACTTGCTTTGATCCGCCAGAGTGCGCAGCCCCGCCCCTCCGGAGCACTGCTTTACCATGTTATATTCAAATTCGTGTTATATCGGGTCGCGTTATATCGGGGTAGAGGTGTATTTTTAAAAGGCAAAATTCCCATTGAAGAAGGTGAGAATTTCACCTGCATATGGCAAAATTCCCTTTAGTATCATGTCTTTTCACTTCCAACATGCATAATAATGTCTTTAATTGTAAAACACTTTTTTTTCATAAGAATGTTTGAGATCTTAAAAAGGCACCTACAGTATTAATATTCCAGCTAACATACCACGGGTACCAATTTTTATACTTTACTATAAACTTTTTATTAGACTAATCAGAGTATAAAACCAAAGAATCTGATCTTGTAATCCTCTTTCACATGAATACTTCCATTTACATCAATTGGATGATTCCTCAAAATAAAGATTACTCATGAGTAAGGGTTGAAGGTGTGGCACCAGAGGAAGAGATGTAGACCAATAGACAGCGCATCCCATAGAGTTTAAGGCCAGCAGGGACCACCAGCTCATCTAGTCTGACCTCCTGTGTATCACAGGCCACCAACACCACCCAGCTCCTGCACACTAAACCCAGCAATGGAAATGACTACAATCCAGACAATCCTGGCAAGTAACCCACTCCCGCACACTTCAGAGAAAGCTGACCATGACTTAGGGAAAAAGTCCTTCTGGATACGGTGGGCATACAGTGATCAGTTAGACCCCGAGCATGTGAGCCAGAACCAGCCACCCAAGTACCTGAGAGAAAGAGAATGCTCAGTGCTACCTCAGAGCCATGGCCCATCTCACTCAGTGGCCCATCTCCAGCCATGGCCATCCCTCATTCTTCAGAGGAAGAAGATTTTAAAAAACCTCCCAGCATACTTGGGGGGGGGGGGGAATTTTCCTCCACTGACTCAGTCCAGGGGCTAGCTGAAACCCTCAAATATTCCTAAAGCTCATGCAAGACATAAGCCCTGCTCCACACCATCACAAGCAACCCCCTCATAAATTTGTTCAGCTGTCTCTTAAAACTAAATTAAAGTGTTTGTGTCCTTCCCCCCTTCACCCCACCCCCCGCGCTCCTCTTGGGAGGCTCTTCCAGGACTTCTCTTCTGCTGGTTAGCAACTTATGAATTTCCAGCCTGAATTTGTTCATGGCTTCCATGCAGAGGCTCACTTCAGATTCACACCTGGTTCCTAAACAGCACTGATATCGCAAGACCCATGCTGCAAGGGACTGCTGCAAGTGTGATTGGTCTTGGTAACCCCCTGGCACTTAAGTGATATTCAAATAGCTGATGGGGCACCCCCACCCAAGTTACCTACGTCTGTGGTAACGTAAATGCTTTGTGCTATAATGTTTTTCTTTGGGGCACTGGGAGGTAGATGGGTGGGATCAGATGTTGGAGAAAGTCCTTAGAGCTTCCACTGCATTGGAACCAAGCCACAGGGGTGGCACTACCCCTTTCTGTGTCCTCCCCCACCCAATCTAGATCTACAGACTGTGGATGCAGAGGGGAGCAAAGGGGGCCTCTCCAATGCTAATGCACTGAATAAGACAAGACTGCTAATATAACTTACTCCGTCAATTTACTTACAATAGACTGATTAGATCCCATCATTCTAGAAATACTTCCTGAGAGTGTCTAATTTTGGTGGGAATGAATTCCATCTCTTGAATTTCTTGGGGCTTCTTTAATCACATCATTACCCTGGAATGTTCTTCGGTTTAGGAGAAAACAATGGAATGTCCTGTTTTAGCACAGTTGAGCAGTGTGATGTTAGTGGCAAGAGTGATGCTCCTAATACACTATTTTAAGTAAATCAGTTTATTTCTGGAGAACAATAACTAGCTCTATTACAGACACATTTAAACTCCTTCTCTCCCACTTAAGAGTGATTTGCAAAGAAAAATAAAACTGGGGTTGCCTTCTTTATTACTTTAAGAAGTATAACTCCTCACCCCTGAAACTTAATTATTTTTTTTCCTGTTTGCTTCTTTTAAATTCTTACAAAACACTTGGATGAAAAGTTGTCTTTGTTAAAATTCAGCACCACTACCCTTTCAAATAAGATCTGAAACAATTCACAATAACTTTCAGCTGACCTTCAGTTAACCCCCAGGAAACACCAACTTGGCATTCTTGCTGTTTATTTCTTGTTTGTTAGCTTAAAAATCAAACAATAAAAAACCCCACAATTGGGAGGTGTGGGGGGGGGGAAGCCCGGGGAAAATCACTTTCAAGTATTTAATATATATATGATAAAGAAGCTAAAAGAAAAGTGTAAATCTTTTCTTTTCACAGCTCACCTTTAATTCATATGTGTGTGTGTGTGTGTGTATATAAATATATATGCCTACAGTTAAATCCCTTCTAACATATCAAAACATTTATATTCTATTTCAGTTCAGCATAATTAATGTTACTGACTTCATGTCTTCAATAACTGTCAGCTGTCTTTGAGTTTACAAGGCATTCAGATCAGATAAGTGAGCCTTGTGTTAGCGCTGGGAGGGTCAAAGGGCCGTGTCAGGTCATGACCTCTGCTCTGTAGGAAAGATAAACCAATTTAAAACTACCAGAGGAAACACGTTTAAAAAAAAAAAAAATTAAAAGCTTATGAAACGTTAAGAGACAAGTAGCAGCCTTTTGAACAAATGCTGAATTCAGCTAAACTGGAGGAAAAAGAGGAACTGAGGAAATGTCAAAGATCTCCTGTTACTAAAGAGAAAAATATCTAGTGCTGTGGATGAGCATAATATAATGAGATCTTTTTAGCCAGATCAGCACTGCTATCCGCGAGGCCTAGATTTCCATATAAAAGCTGAGGTACAATAATGACTTAGGGTTTTTTTTAGATTCAACTTGAGTTTTATTAGGTGCAATAAAAACAAATCATGAGAAATAACTCATCCTATTTCATTTGAATTTACAGTGTAACATTTGTTAATATTTGTCTTTTTAGTTAAGTGGATAAATCATTAAGTTTTCAAACACATACTATTAAATATGCAGGATATAAACCACAGTCAATTAAAAGATAGCTGAGGTACTGTAGCTCACTTGATTAACTTGATGTGTTGTTAAGATGATAGACACAACATCCATAGAAATAAAACTTTGTGTATGTGTTGTGAAATTTAAATGGAGCTTTGCTTTTGCTGGAGACCCAACTATCTAAACCTTGATTCCAGCCATAGTGCATGCCAACGGTGCTTATCCTTTCAGAAATACAGGGACACAAGAATATGGTCTAATTTGAATAGGAGACTGCAGGGCAATCACCCTTACCTTTATCTTGGGCTGCCAGTTTTTCTCATTTAAATCCCTTACTTCCCCACTTCATTCATGCACAAAGCACAGCTGCTCTAAGAGGGCCTTTATGAGGGGAAAATGCTCATCTGCCATTATAGACCAGTCGACTCATGGTCCTCAGATGCTAGAACATTAGTGCTACTTCCTTTTCAAACCAGAGATGGATGTAAATGAAAATGGGAGATCCAAAACATCTTGAACCCTGGGAAAGTTTGGATGTGGATCTGGTTCCAGATTTGGGGCCAGATTCTAGCTCGTGCTATCTCCCTTTTGCAGTTATGCAGTGCCACCAAGGGGCTGAAATCTCCCCAGTGCTTATTCACAAGAGGCCTTGCTGCCAGTAAAGGAACCAGCAAGAGACCAAAGCAGAAGATGGTTCAGTGTAGTTAGTCCCTTAAGCATATGTTACACCAGGGGGTCTAACTTAGCTGTTTCACTCAGAATTGAGATCTTGGAACCGTCATGGATAGTTCTCTGAAAACATCTGCTCAGTGTGTAGTGGCAGTCAAAAAACAAAACAAAACAAAAAACCTAACAATGGTTAGAACCATTAGGAAGGAGATATTTTCTGTCTTATGATCTATCATAATGCCACTATATAAATCCATGGTACGCCCACATCTTGAATATTGCATGCAGTTCTGGTTAACCCATCTCAAAAAAGATATATTAGAATTGGAAAAGGTACAGAGAAGGGCAAGAAAAATAATAGAGAAGGGCATGGAATGGTTTCTGTATGAGGAGAGATTGAACAGACCCAGACTTTTTTAAGCCGGGAAAAGAGATGACTAAGAGGATACGATAGAGATCTAGAAAATTGTGAATGGTATGGAGAAAGTGAATAGGGAAGTATTATTTACTCCTTCACATAACACAAGAACCAGGGGTCACCCTATTAATTAATTAGGCAGCAGGTTTAAAACAAACAAAAGGAAGTACTATTTCACATAACACACAATCAACCTGTCAAACTCATTGCCAGGGAATATTGTGAAGTCAAAACTACAATGGTGTTCAAAAATACTAGATAAGTTCATGGAGGATAGGTCCATCAATGGCTAATAGCCACGATGGCCGGGGATGTGTCCCTGCTATGTGTCCCTAGCTTCTGGTTGCCAGAAGCTGTGAGTGGATGATGGGGGATGGATCACTCGATTGCCATGTTCTGTTCATTCCCTCTGAAGTACCTGGCACTGGCCACTGTTGGAAGACAGGATACTCGGTGAGATGGACCACTCGCCTGACCCAGCATGGCTGTTCTTCTATCTCAAGAAACCAAAAAGTGCCCCTGGAAGGTTTCCAGCTGAAGTCAGGGCCGGCGCAACCCATTAGGCGACCTAGGCGATTGCCTAGGGCGCTGCGATTTGGGGGGCAGTGACTGCGGCGGTATTTCCGTGGCGGGACCTTCCACCGCCTCTGTGGGGTGGGGAGCATTTCGGAGCGGGACCTTCCTCCTCCTAGGGCGGTGGAAAAGCTGGCAGCGCTCCTGGCTGAAGTCAGTGCAAAAGCAGTTCCCTCTGAAATCAGTATTAGCCATACTTTAGGGTAGAATTCAGCCCTAGACTGGACCCACCTCATCTCGTTTCTTCCTTTTCTATTTTCCCAATTAGGAAGCATTAGCCGTTAGAGCTTGACTGTTCCTTTTTGAATCGTTAATCAAATCTAGTATTTAAGATGTAATGGAAAGACTCATGCCGGATATCTTTTTGTTACTGTCAAATCTGATACACTATAAAGCATGCACTAATGGTACACCAGAACTAGTGCTATCCTTCTTCAAATTCTCCTCTTAAGGTTTCAGAAGTTTAATGGGGAGGGCATTTCATGGAAAACTGAGGAGAGATAAGCCAGTTCAGATAAAATAAATTACTAAGACTTGAACTAACCCAGAACTAAAGCTTTTAGAGGTGCTGAAATATTTGGATGTCATTTTTATTCATTCTCATGCTCTTTTGCATTCCAAGCTCTTTCTGATACTGGAACAGGAAGTGATAGTGTTGCATACAGAACTGCTGTATTTCCATTTGAGTGAAGAAGCAAAATAACTAGAAACTGCTTCAGAATAGGATTCTTCTTGTTGATCCGTCTTACCAAATTTTGCAGGCTTGGGAGTTTAAGGCCCCGATTCGACCAAGCACTAAAACATCCTCAGAGCGAAGTATAGGCAAGTAGTCTCACTGAAATTAAGCGTTGCTCACATTCTTACAGTGAAGCATGTGCTTACGTGCTTTGCGGAATGAGGGCTGAAGATGCTGTAGTAAATTTTTTGCAAAACTTATCCATACTTTCATATACCTATCTGAACTGGATCCTAGGCCTTTCGAGGCTTGTCCACTGTGACACAATAACACGTTAGTTTTCACTGATAAGTCTTAAATTATGAGAAAACACGACACAAGTTTCATAAACCCACACTTAGGATTGGAACAAGACTTTTTTCTATGTACACTGCATGGATGGCTTTTGTTTCTGCTCTACCTGCCTTTCTAGCTTATACAAACTAAAATTCCGTTAAGTTGGCACTTATGTTAATTTCTGCATGGCTAGATGGCTTATATCCTGCAGTTCTCTTAAGAGTTTTATGGGTTCTAACTAAAGGGCTGAAATGGGTGCAGATTTTGCTAAACTCTGCCAGAAGATGTTTCATCTGTTTCAGGAAAACCAGGCAGAAGCAAGATCAGACAAGTGTGCACATTTGCCATCTTGCACTGTTCTTGCAACATTGACTCCATTGTCAGTGATAATCACATCAGGGGAATGACCTTGTGAGGTAAGCCACACATTTATTTAGTCTCTAAACTCTGTTAGCATGTTGGCTGAAGTACAATCTTTGTCAACCCAAGAGATGTAATTACCATGAGAGTTAATGCTAATTGGTTTATTGAGTTTAATTGGATATTGTTAAAAATACTGTCTTGCCCAAGCACCAGACAAGCTTTTTTTTTTTTAAGAAAGGTATTTATTAGTCATGCATAATCTTTATTTTTTCCCAGGAAAATTTAAAGATGAAAACTCCACTATGGGGTACTCTATTTAGGTGAAAAATCTACTTATAATGCAACTACCTGTATAACAGAAACAACATTAATGACCTTTTCTAAAGTTTTGGTAAAGAAGCTGATAAAATGTTTATCATTAAGGTTAATTACAGCTTGAGTTATGGCAAGACACATGTTCCAAATGATTTAAAGAATGATAAAACTATAGAGGTCAGAAGAGCTGAAGGTTTCAGTATTCATCATGAATTATGAATTGGAATAATTAGACCGTTTTACTGATGATTGTAGTGAGATCACATATTTCTGATGAAGAGATTCAACTACTGTTAGATGGGATTATTGATCAAGCTTTGGAAAAGAAGTGGATTACTGTTAATGGGCGTAATTTTTTTTTAAGAAATCAAATTGTGATTTGAACCCAATGCACTATATATTACTTCAGAATACAAGAATTTAGATTTACTGAGCTAGGGATGAAGATAGAAAGCAGTTATTGGATACATAATGTAGGAAAGTGATCCATCATGTAAAAAAAAAAAAAAAAGGTAACTGCTTTCAACAGATTTTTTTGACAGGATTAAGACATCTATTAAAATAGCATAAGCCAAGTGCAGTGGAACTACCTTTTATGTGTGTGCGTGTAAGATAAGTTCCAACCAACATTGTAAAAAGCTTGGGGACTTGTAGTCATTCACACCGCTAAATAATTGTCAGGGTACAGAAATCTCAGGGAAATGGTCTTGTATTAGGTTTAACTCTTCCTTAGAAGTTAAGGCCAGTAGATGATCTAGGCTGATCGCCTGTATATCACTGGACATTAATTTTCACCCAGATACCTCTCTCTCAAGCCAAAATAATTTAGTTAGACCAAAACATTTCAGCCCTCAGGAGACTAAACTGTGTGCCACAGGCAAAGAACTGGACAGACCAAGGTGTCAGCAATGCCTGAGGCCCCTGTATGTGATGCAAGGAGCAGCCACAACTTGTCTGTGTGTGCTCTAACAGTAGAGGAGGGGAGGGACAGCTCCCACCAGAGGGGACATGTACAGACAAGGCACAGGGGAGACTATGGCCCCAATTCACTGTGTTCCTGAAAGTACTGACATGGCTGTGCTGGGGAGAATGGTAGCAACACCTTTTTAAATGAAAAGAAAGTGCATTCCCTCCAGTGCCCAGGAGAGATGCCTTTGTAAAGGTCTCCGGTGCCAATGAATTCTCAAGACAGCCTCTCTGAGGCAATAAAAAAAAAGACTGTAAAATAAACACTAAAGGAATAATGCAGTGATCATGATTAAAAATAACTTTATAGTATCATAGATTCCTCAGTGGGATCTAGTTATAAGTATAAGGAAATGCTGCAGTTTTTCAGATACAACTTTTTCTTGCCCTGGGCTGACTTTTTAATAGTGAGCAATGTAGCTACCCAAGTTTGAAAACGTTGGCCTAAATAAAGTGAGGAACCTAAGTTCATAGATTCTAGGACTGGAAGGGACCTCAAGAGGTCATCGAGTCCAATCCCCTGCCCTCATGGCAGGATCAAATACAGTCTAGACCATCCCTGCTAGACATTTACCTAACCTACTCTTAAATATCCCCAGAGATGGAGATTCCACAACCTCCCTAGGCAATTTATTCCAGTGTTTAACCACCCTGACGGTTAGGAATTTTTCCTAATGTCCAACCTAGACCTCCCTTGCTGCAGTTTAAGCCCATTGCTTCTTGTTCTATCCTTAGAGTCTAAGATGAACAAGTTTTCTCCCTCCTCCTATGACACCCTTTTAGATACCTGAAAACTGCTATCATGTCCCCTCTGTCTTCTCTTTTCCAAACTAAACAAACCCAATTCTTTCAGCCTTCCTTCATAGGTCATGTTCTCAAGACCTTTAATCATTCTTGTTGCTCTTCTCTGGACCCTCTCCAATTTCTCCACATCTTTCTTGAAATTCTGTGCCCAGAACTGGACACAATACTCCAGTTGAGGCCTAACCAGAGCAGAGTAGAGTGGAAGAATGACTTTTTGTGTCTTGCTCACAACACACCTGTTAATGCATCCCAGAATCATGTTTGCTTTTTTTGCAACAGCATCACACTGTTGACTCTCATTTAGCTTGTGGTCCACTATAACTCCTAGATCCCTTTCTGCCGTACTCCTTCCTAGACAGTCTCTTCCCATTCTGTATGTGTGAAACTGATTGCTTCTTCCTAAGTGGAGCACTTTGCATTTGTCTTTGTTAAACTTCATCCTGTTTACCTCAGACCATTTCTCCAATTTGTGAGATCATTTTGAATTATGACCCTATCCTCCAAAGCAACAACAATTTTAGTTACAAGCTGGGGACGCATCGGTTAGAAGTAACAGAGGAGGAGAAAGACCTCGGGGTCCTGGTAGACCGCAGGATGACTGAGTCGACAATGTGACGTGGCGGTGAAAAAAGCCAATGCGGTCTTGGGATGCATTAGGATAGGTGTATCTAGTAGGGATAAGGAGGTGCTGCTTCCGTTGTACAAGGCACTGGTGAGACCTCATTTGAAGTACTGTGTGCAGTTCTGGTCTCCCATGTTTAAAAAAGATGAACTCAAACTGGAACGGGTACAGAGAAGGGCCACTAGGATGATCAGAGGAATGGAAAACCTGTCGTATGAAAGGAGACTCGAGGAGCTCTGGTTGTTTAGCCTGACCAAACGAAGGCTAAGGGGGGATATGATTGCTCTCTTTAAATATATCAGAGGGATAAATACCAGGGAGGGAGAGGAATTATTCCAGCTCAGTACTAATGTGGACACGAGAACGAATGGATATAAACTGGCCATGGGGAAGTTTAGGCTTGAAATTAGACGAAGGTTTCTGACCGTCAGAGGCGTGAAATATTGGAACAGCCTTCCGAGGGAAACGGTGGGGGCGAAGGACCTGTCTGGTTTTAAGCTTAAGCTAGATAAGTTCATGGAGGGGATGGTTTAATGGGAACATGATTTTAGTCAAAGGAACAGCGTGCCATCGCTGGTAAATAGTATAATGGCCAATGAGGGTCTGGCTGGAGAATCTTGCCTACGTGCTCAGGGTTCTACTGATCACCATATTTGGGGTCGGGAAGGAATTTTCCTCCAGGGTAGATTGGCAGAGGCCCTGGAGGTTTTTCGCCTTCCTCCGCAGCATGGGGCGGGGATCGCTAGCTGGAGGATTCTCTGATAATTGAAGTCTCTAAACCACAGGATTTGGGGACTTCAACAGCAGAGTCAAGGGAAAGGGTTGGGACGGCTTTGTGGCCTGCGTCATGCGGGAGGTCAGACTAGATGATCATAATGGTCCCTTCTGACCTTAAAGTCTATGAGTCTATAAAGCAGTTACAATCCCTCCCTTTGGTATCATCTGCAAACTTAATAAGCGTGCTTTCTATGCCAATATCTAAGTCGTTGATGAAGATATTGAACAGAGCCGGTCCCAAAACAGACCCCTGCGGAACCTCACTTGTTATACCTTTCCAGCAGGATTGGGAACCATTAATAACTACTCTCTGAGTATGGTTATCCAGGCAGTTATGCACCCACCTTATAGTAGTCACATCTAAGTTGTATTTGCCTAGTTTGATAAGAATATTATGCGAGACCATATCAAATGCCTTATTAAAGTCTAGGTATACCACATCCACCGCTTCTCCCTTTTCCACAAGACTCATTATCCTACCAAAGAAAGCTGTCAGATTGGTTTGACACGATTTGTTCTTTACAAATCCATGTTGGCTATTCCCTATCACCTTACCACCTTCCAAGTGTTTGCAGATGATTTCCTTAATTACTTGCTCCATTATCTTCCCTGGCACAGAAGTTAAACTAACTGATCTGTAGTTTCCTGGGTTGTTTTTATTTCCCTTTTTATAGATGGGCACTATATTTGCCCTTTTCCAGTCTTCTGGAATCTCTCCCGTCTCCCATGATTTTCCAAAGATAATACCTCCCCTATAAGCTCCTGGAGTATTCTAGGATGCATTTCATCAGGCCCTGGTGACTTGCAGGCATCTAACTTTTCTAAGTGATTTTTAACTTCTTTTTTTATTTTCTCTTCTAAACCTACCCCCTTCCCATTAGCATTCACTGTGTTAGGCATTCCTTCAGACTTCTCGATGAAGACCGAAACAAAGAAGTCATTAAGCATCTCTGCCATTTCCAAGTTTCCTGTTGCTGTTTCTCCCTCCTCACTGAGCAGTGGGCCTACCCTAATAATAATATAATAACAATAATAGAACCTATCTTTGGTCTACCTTTGGTTCTGATGTATTAATAAAATGGCTTCTTGTTTCCCTTTATTCCTATAGCTAGTTTGAGCTTATTTTGTGCCTTTGCCTTTCTAATCTTGCCCATGCATTGCTGTGTCATTTGCCTATATTCATCCTTTGTAATTTGTCCTAGTTTCCTTTTTTATTTGACTCCTGTTTATTTTTTAGATCATGCAAGATCTCATGGGTAAGCCAAGGTGGTCTTTTGCCACATTTTCTGTCTTTCCTACCCAGCAGAATAGCTTGCTTTTGGGCCCTTAATAGTGTCCCTTTGAAAAACTGCCAACTCTCCTCAGTTGTTTTTCCCCTCAGTCTTGATTCCCATGGGACCTTACCTATCAGCTCTCTGAGCTTACCAAAATCCGCCTTCCTGAAATCCATTGTCTCTATTTTGCTGTATTCCCTTCTACCCTTCCTCAGAACTGTGACCTCTATGATTTCATAATCCCTTTCACCCAAGCTGCCTTCCACTTTCAAATTCTCAATGAGTTCCTCTCTATTTGTTAAAATCAAATCTAGAACAGCTTCCCCCCAGTAGCTTTTTCAATCTTCTGAAATAAAAAGTTGTCTGCAATGCAGTTCAAGAACTTATTTGATAGTCTGTGCCCCGCTGTGTTATTTTCCCAACATATATCTGGATAGTCCCCCATCACCACCAAATCTTGGGCTTTGGATGATTTTGTTAGTTTTTAAAAAAAAGCCTCATCCATCTCTTCTACAGATGACCTGTAGTAGACTCCTAGCATGACATCACCCTTGTTTTTTACCCCTTTTAGCCTAACCCAGAGACTCTCAACACTTCTATCTCCTATGTCCATCTCCACCTCAGTCCAAGTGTGTACATTTTTAATATATAAGGCAACACCTCCTCCCTTTTCCCCCCTGTCTATCCTTCCTGAGCAAGTGTACCCATCTATACCAACATTCCAATCATGTGTATTATCCCACCAAGTTTCAGTGATGCCAACAATGTCATAGTTGTATTTATTTATTTATTAGCACTTCCAGTTCTTCCTGCTTATTACCCATACCTCTCGCATTTGTATATAGGCATCTAAGATGCTGATTTGATATTGCCTCCCAGTTTTGCCCTGACCCTCCTTTCTCTCTCATTATAGTCCATGCTCCCTCCTATTTCCGACCCATCTTCCAGGTCCCCATGTTCTCCACTTACCTGTGGGCTTTGCACACCTGTCCCCATTGAACCTAGTTCCATATTTTGGAACTTATGATTGATAAATGGCCAAATTTCAGAAGAGCTTGGGACCCAAAACGCTCATTCTTAATTAATATAAATATTTATTTAATTAATTAATTAAATTCTGTTTGAAGAGACTCGGATTGGACCTTATCTGGCACATTCTTATGGTACAAAACTTCTTACTCATACTAGCAAGTCTTCAGGAATTAATTGGAACTATTTTACCCGAGCAAAGATTTGCAGGATCAGGGCCAAGTTTTATAGCCATTGGAGGGCTGTGAATACCAGACTTTTCAGTGGATTAAAACACACATAGCTCTACCAGGATGCAGCATCACAGACCTTAAAACCTAGCTTAGACGTTTTATTTAGAATTTCAAAACATGCATTAATACTCATTTGTCTTTCACTTTAAGGCCTGCAAGTTGGTTTGCTTTTGTTACTGTGACTCATGGTAACTAAGGCAACTCCAGCTTTTCAGGGGGATGAATATGATAAATAGTACAACATTTTATTTTAAAACTAAATGTTATTAATCAGCTTTTTCCTCAAATTTGTGGCATAAACTGAGTACATGATGGTGCAATGTGTTATTTAATAGCAGGATTTAATGTCAGTTTTAATAACCTTTGTGTGGGATGGCCTACTTGCCTCATCCACGGTTTCATCATCCATTGTAATGCAGCTATCCCAAGCTAAATGCTGATGATAAATGTATGGTTTATTAGATTTTCTAGGTCTGGTTGCATAGAATATGTGATAGAGACCAATCTTTTTAGCCCTCCATGTGTGAAACTTCCATTGAAGTCAATCATATACAGAACCTTGGGGGCCCAATCCAACTCCTGTTGAAGTCAGTGGAAGTTAATAGTCTCCTTTTACTTCAGTGGAAGTTGAACAAGGCCCATTCAGAGATTCATTATATAATGGCTGTAATTACTCCATTTTGTAGTTATAAGCACTAAGAACTCATCTAGAGATGTGCAACTTTAGCCATTTTCCTCTCTTCTCATGCATCATCACCAGTAATACAGATTTTCCAGGCTACATTGTTCCCTTAATTCCCCCTTGCAGCCCCATTTCTCTCAGATGAACTGCAATGAATTAATTACACAGGTGTAGCTCCATGCATAATTTGAATATCATGAGACTGCTAAATCAAAGGTATCGTTTGGCCTGTAGAATCGATTAGTGGTGGTGGTGGTGATGCAAATGATGGAAAGAACCTGGCTTGACATTCAGATCCCAGGATATAGCTATGGCACCAATAGCTAGTAAAATAACTGAACACATTTTATTTTGAAATCATTGAGACACATTAACCTGGACACCCCCCCCCCCAAGGCATTTTTCTACATCTTTCTGAATCGAGAAACTGGTAAATACTGTAAATTTGGACAATTTTTGAGATAAACAGGTAGCTTTCTTTGAAGTCCAGTTGGCTCTTGTGGATGAAAAGAGTGTGAACTTGAAGTGTGCGCCCATCAGACAATGACTCTCTCCTGTACACCTCTTATTGCTGCACTTGTTATAATAGCATTGTGTGATTTCTTGATAATATGTAGTATGATAGGTATTACCAGTGTTATGTAGCTAGTTCCATGTGCCCAGTGGCATCAAATAAGTAGTATAAATACAACAGTTAATTAAAATATTAAGAAATATAAATAACTGAAGGTTACTGAACATAGTTCCATTCTAAATTAATAAATATGCAAAGGTAATGTTTATAATTAAAGCTATAATTTATCTTCATGCTCTGGTTGTTTAATAGCAGTGGCAATATAATGCTACATGCAGAAATGTAGTAATAGATTTGTTTAGCACTGACATTATAAACAAATGTCTCAGTCTATTTATTCTAAGTTATGATACAGATTCTTTTCACTTGCGTCTGATGGCCTTTAAACCATTTAAAATGAACTGCATTAATGTAATCTAATCTTGATACTGAACATAACATTTCAGTTTGAATTATCCTGAATCCATGATCCATTTTATTACTCACAAAACACTTTATACATTTATGATAATGGCAAACCTGCTCTTATTTAAATCCCATTTCAGAGGGGATGATTTTTTTATATTATTTTCATAAATATTTTTTGGTAGTAAAATACAAATCAAGAAAAGTCAATGCTCAGTAAGCCCTTTTACAAAGCAAACAAGTCAGATTTTTATGACATTAGCAAATAATAAAGCAAAGATCTGACATTTACACTTGGAGAAATTTTATGTAGCAGATATGATGGAAATGGAATGAAAATCACAAATGGTAAAACCTGTCCAAGAAATTCAGAAGGGTCTTTAAAAACCATTGCTCACTATTTTGGGAGATACCTTACTTTGGCGATGTCTTTATTTTACCAGAAAAATCCTGTAACAGGGAGGTCCTACAAACCCTTGTTCGTGCCAGTACGCCACCTTACTCTCATGAGTCATTCAATTCAATTTGGTGGGACATATGCAAGGACTCCAATGAAACTATTCACATGACCACTGAGACTTCTCGCAAGAGTAACTAACTAATAACATGGGTAAGGAGCTACTCACATGAGTAAAAATGTGTAGCAATTGGCCCTGTATCTTAGACATAAGAAAACTTTAAAGAGTCTATGTAACTTTTTGCAAAATCTTCTTTAATTCTGGTTAAAATGAACTTGTTCTTTGCACAAAAACATCTTTAACTGTTTTCTTGACATTTCACTCTCATTATGCGGTGATCTTTGTACTTTTCTGGTTGAAATTTTAGGCCCCAATCCTGCAAACACTTATGCATGTGAGCAAATTAGTGCACCTAAATATTTGCACTGAGTTCACCCCTTCCCACATATGTGCCCAAATCAGGATCTAAAAGTGACACCAAGAGCATCTGTATTTTCATTCATATCATTTTGGTTTCTTGTAGGTGATCCCTCCTTTTTATTTAATTTATTTTTATTTATTTCCATGAGTTTAGGTTGTTCCTCTTCAGCTGTCCCAGGTTCTCAGTTTGAGAAAGGTGAAAGTGAAGAGTACCAAACTTTTACTTTCGTTTTTTAATCTTGTTTTCTTACCTTTCCCCCACCCCCATCACATTTTCTGCTGGGCTGCTCTTGTTGATTTGTGTTTCCTTTGTTTTTCTTTTTAAATATATCATATTGTATTTGATGGAAATGATTGCAAATCTATATTCAGTTACGCTTAAACATGTGGACAAACTTAGAGGAGGATAGTTAGTAACTAATTAAATCACTAAAAAGAATATAAACGTCCAATAGCTCTAAATGGATTTCAGGACTGGAATTTATAATCTACTTGATGCTTACATTTAGTACTCCAAAATTCTCCCACATTGCTTTAATATTTCCTTTTTTACATAAGAGTTTTTGAAATTGATAGTTCAGGCTGACTCTTGCTCATGTACAATATTAGTAACATGATGGCATAGGGATCCAGGATACCATATCAGCTTAATGCATACCAATCAGTATTTTACATAGTAAAATAAAGAGTTAAATCAGCAAATATTTTAAAAAATCAGATTTTAATAGCTTCATTGAATTCTCATGCATGAGCATGTAATGGTTATGTATCTCGAAAGTTTATTGTTCAGCTGTTTTTAAGTGTAAGACCATTACTAATAAATTGCCATCCCAATAAAACACTTCTGTACTGCTCCCATTGCTCCTGCAGAACAAAACTAACATTTGGGGATCACCCAGACCAATAAAGGGCTCTGTCACCACCAGCTTTGTAACTTTGGGTGTCTTAATGCTGTGCTGCTATGGGTAGCACTCTGAGGTTATGTCAACACTACCCTCCTGAATCGGTGGGTAGAAATCGATCTCTTGGGGATCGAATTATTGCATCTCGTCAGGACGCGACATTCGATCCCCGAATCAGCGCTTGTACTCCACCAGGGCAGGTAGGAGTAAGTGCCGTCGATGGGGGAGCCGCGGAGGTTGATTTGCCGATGTCCTCACAGCGGGGTAAGTCTGCTCCGATACGTTGAATTCAGCTACGCTATTCGCATAGCTGAATTTGCGTATCTTAAATTGACCCCCTCCTCCCCCCGTAGTGAGGACGTAGCCTGACACCTGGAGCCAGCCTAAAAGCATAGGGTCCCACTTTGGCTTCCAATAGCTTAGTTACTTATTGCAGGGTGACCTCAACAATCCCTTCTGGTCCCAGGTCCCTCCCTCCCCCAAATCTGTCTTCCTGAGTTCTTAAATGCCAGACACTTGGACATTTCCCCTCTGGTTTGTTACTCCGAAGGCGTGAAACCTGCCCCCAATTATCAGTTTACTTTGGTGCACGCACTCCACAGAGCTTGCATGACAGACACCTGCTTGAGGTAAAAAAATAAACCAGAAGTTTACTTAATAGAAAAATCATAGATTCAGAGATGAAATAGTAAGGAAAAACAAACACAGACAAGTTGCACACAAAATAAACATAAAGATGTGATCTCGGGCTTCACACATCTATATTAGCTAAATTCCCTTTTCTAATACAAGTTACCTATTGCCTGTGAACAGTTTCCCAGCATGCTTTACTGCTCTCTGACTAGAGGGGAATCCAGTGCAGCATGGACAGCATCCCTCTTAGATGTTGGCCATCAGTCTAGTTAACCTTCACGTCAAATCCCTTCCCTTTTAACAGGATTTGCACTGTTCTCCCCCCCCCCCTCTCAGACTATGGTAATCACAGAGCAGGAGACTTTCCCAGACTGGGATTTTCTTTTCAGTTTCAATGTTTTACCCTTAACTGTAATGGTCCACCATTGTCTCTACCTGGCTAGACAATGCTAAATGCTTGGAGCTGGTTTCCTGTAAATACCTGGCCTGGGAGGTGTCTTCCTTGACTGATTGCCTCACCACACTGCTGTGAGGTGATGCTGTAATTGCACTATAGCTACAATCACAATTTTCTACACATGTATACAGGTTACGTATACATCTCCTAATGACCATCAAATTCAGGACATTTCATACAATATGTATAAAAATGTTAAGTAAGGTCTTGTAGGCAATCAGTTGTTTCAATTGTTTGTTTTCTGGGGTTCAGGCCCCCTGTTTTCCCCTGGGGACCCTGATTGTCACAAGAACTTTCTTTGAAAACCTAACATCAAATGCCTCCACCACCAGAACTGAGGCCTTATTTGTACAAATGCGCTTACCTTCTCAGCAGGGAAGGTTTAAATTTATAAAAGACTGAAAAGATGAGTCAATGATATTTGATTATACTAGACAGGCATAAAATATTTATGAAAAACTACTCCAGAAGCTTTTCATTATGATCTTGAAAATGGGTCCATTATCTGCTACGGGAAAGACATATTTCAGATAATGAACAAGGCCATTTTAATGTGAAGATGCCTGCATTAAAACCATGTAGAAATTTACAATTTGTTTTGTCTCTCTGGTGCAAAAGTAGCCACTCTTCCCAAAATCAAACTTTGGGGTGCAAAACAGAACAGCCAAAAAAAAACAAAAACAAAAACAAAAAAAACCTACTGAGATAGTGAACAATTTGTATTTCACAGAGCTCCAGTCAATAGGAAAATGGTTATAAGGAAATAGATGTTATAAAGGAATTTAAAAAGTGGAGGTATGTGAGAAGGACTAACAAGTAATGAGACTGATGTGGACAGAGGCATAATGACATGGTGGGTCTGTTTAGGTCTCTTGCATATAGTGTATTAACATTTCAGATAATGTGTATGTTTGTTCAAGAGATACTATTGGATAGAATCCCAGTGTAACGGTCTGACTGCAGGAACAGCACTCGAACTCAAAACTTCTAATTTTGGTTTGAATACTAACTCCTTCTGTGGCTTTGGGCAAATAACGGTTCAGGCTCATTTTTCTTATTGTAAGTGAGGTTTATAATAGGATACGTTATTATCTCACATGGACAGTAGGGGGATTACGTTAGTTAATGTACAGAAATTACTTTGAAAATGAAAACAAAACCTTTAGGTACGAAATGTTACTAAGTTGGAGGAAGATATTATTTAGACCACTGTTTTTTAGACAGTTTATTATAGCAAAAGTGTGTTTTCTCTCAAGGTTATTTTACATACGGTACTTTAGTGCCAAAAGGTAGAACATCTTCACAAAAAAGTTTAAACAAAAGACTCCAGCAGTGTCTCTTTCTTTAAACAATCTCTTGCTATGCGACAAAACAACAAAGGCATCCTTAGAAGTAGTGTGGCAGTATTTTTCATGTTGATTGCAATAAGAACATTGCAGTTATGTGCATTCTGTGTAAAATCAATGTCTGTCAGAAAATGGGTAGAGACCTTGGGATTTATCCTTTAAGTACCTCTTAGGGAACACAAACCTACAAAGCAGAGACAGGAGTGGAGACCACAAGAGGGAAAACAATGGACAATAGACAGGCTATCTGAGGGTGAAGAGGGCAGAATAAAATGAAGAGCAGCTGGAAGAAATGTCATCTTTTATATTATCACATGTTTAACTTCCTTAAGTTTTCTCATGTGTTCATTCAACCTTGAACACATTCTGTCAGTCCCTTGCAGATTTATAGTAAAGGTCTCAGTGGCAGAATACACCCCTATATTCACACCCTACACCGGGTTGGGCAAACTGCGACCTGCGGGCTGGATCCGGCCCATCAGGGCTTTGGATCTGGCCTGTGGGATTGCCACCCCCATGGTGCCACAGGCCCCACGTTGCTGCTGGAAGTGGCCGGCACCACATCCCTGAAGGCTCCGGGAGTGGCGTGGAGTCAGGGCAGGCAGACAGCCTGTCTTAGCCCCACTGCACGCTGCTGCCACCCTGGAGCTGCTCCAGGTAAGCGGTGCCAGGCTGGAGCCTGCACCCCAAACCCTTGCTGCAATCCTCCTGCGCCCCAACCCCCTGCGCTGAGCCCCCTGCCGCACCCCTCCTGCACCCCTGCCCTGAGCCCCCTCCCACACTCTGCACCCCCTCGTACATTCTGCACCCCTCCTGTGCCCCAACTCCCTGCCCTGAGCCCCCTACTGCACCCCTCCTGTACCCCTGCCCTGAGCCCCCTCCCACACTCTGCACCCCCTCGTACACTCCGCACCCCTCCTGCGCCCCAACCCCTTGCCCTGAGCCCCAACCGCACCCCTCCTGCACCCCTGCCCTGAGCCCCCCAACACCCTGCACCCCCTTGTACACACTGTGCCCCAACCCCCTGCCCTGAGCCCCCTCCCATACTCTGCACCCCCTCATACACTCCGCACCCCTCCTGCGCCCCAACCCCCTGCCCTGAGCCCCCTGCTGCACTCCTCCTGCACCCCTGCCCTGAGCCCTCTCCCGCACTCTGCACCCCCTTGTACACCCCGCACCCCTCCTGCGCCCCACCCCCTGCCCTGAGCTCCTTCCTGCACACTGCACCCCCTTGTACACCCCACATCCCTCCTGGGCCCCACCCCCTGCCCTGAGCCTCTTCCCGCACTCTGCACCCCCTCGTACACCCTGCACCCCTCTTGCACCCCACCCCCTGCCCTGAGCCCCTTCCTGCACACTGCACCTCAACCCCCTGCCCGAGCCCTACGTTCATGGCCCTGTATGCAATTTCCCCACCCAGATGTGGCCCTCGGGCCAAAAAGTTTGCCCACCCCTGCCCTACACACTATTAGGATTACCATTCGTCCGGATTCCCCCGGACACGTTTGGCTTTTTGAGCTAAAAATAGTGTCCGGGGGGAATTTGTAAATGTCTGGACCTCCCTCCCCCGCAGAGCTGCGCGGCTAACAGGGCAGCCGGCCGGATGGTGCCACTTACATGGGGCTCCAACAGCCAGAGAGAGCCCCTCCTCCACTTCTCCTGCAGCCAGGGCTGGCTCCAGGCACCAGCCTAGCAAGCAGGTGCCTGGGGCAGCCAATGAGGAGGGGGGTGGCACGTCCAGCCCTTTCGGCGGCAATTCGGCGGTGGGGCCGTCACTCCCTCTGGGAGCAAAGGACCTGCCGCCGAATTGCCGCCATAGAATGAAGCGGCGGTAGAGCTGCCGCCGCGATCGCGGCTTTTTTTTTTTGCGCTGCTTGGGGCGGCAAAAATGCTAGAGCAGGGCCTGCCTGCAGCAGAGATCACTCTCTCCCTCCCTGCATTCGCAGATCGCCTCCGGCAGTCTGGAGCTCCTCCTCCCCTGCTGCCCAGTGTGCGAACGGCTCAGGCTGTTCCTGAGCAAGTTCAGAGATATTAGGTGAAGGCCAACAACAAGAGGGCCAGGAGGTCGGAGAAGGGGCAGGCAGGTTTTGGAGGGGGCAGTCTAGAGACGGGGGGGGGTCGGGAGTTCAGGGGGGAGGCTGTCAGGGGGCAGGACTGGGGAGAGGGATTGGAGCAGTCAGGGGACAGGGAGCAGAGGGGTTTAGATGGGTCGGGAGTTCTGGGGGGGGCTGTCAGGAGGTGGGGAGTGGTTGGATGGGGCGTGGGAGTCCCAGGGGTCTGTCTGGGGGTGGGGGTGTGGATAAGGGTTGGAGCAATCAGGGTACAGGTAGGGGGTAGGGTCCTAGGGGGCCAGTTAGGATGGAGGGAGGGTCTCAAGAGGGGGCAGTCAGGGGACAAGAGGCAGGGAGGCTTAGGGAGGGGATGGAGTCCTGGGGGGCAGTTAGGGGCAGGGGTCCCAGGATGGGGCAGTCAGGGGACAAGGAGCGGGGGGGGAAGGTTGGGAGTTCTGGGGGGGGGGAAGTGGGAGGGGCAGGGGCAGGGCTAGGGTGGGGCTCCTCCCATCCTCTTTTTTGCTTGCTGAAATATGGTAACCCTACACACTATTGTAGTAATCTTTGCACAGAATATGCCCTGTATGATATTGAAAAAGCATAATTTTCTGGGCAGTATTGTCCTGATAAAATGTGTGGTTACATTGTATGTGATGTTATAAGATTCCCCTGTATGGTCTTATTAACACATTTTCCAACCCTCCCTAGCCCTGCTCAAGCAGAAGTCGGTGAACAGGTCTGTCCTAAACAAAGGAATGTGTGCTCTGCGTAATTTGTACTTAAGCTGTAAACAGAATAATCAGGCAGGATGGGAAGACAATGGAAGTTAAAACAGGTGAAAAAACTAGCAGGGAGTATCCTTTCATATAGACTCTATGGCTCCTGGTTCTCAGCTGGAAATGTTTTTGAAGAGGAGAACTTAAACTATGAGGAACAAACACTCCAAGTTACTCCCTACCCCCACCTTGTTTATCACCTTCACGGCACCTGAAAAGACACAGGAAGCAGGCAATGAATTCTAGGGGAGAGGTCCTGACCTGAGAGTTTAGTCAGTCATCCTCTGGAGCATGTGATGAGAAATTTTGCTTGAATTTAATATAGTTTAAATCAGGCATTAGTAAATGCCTTGTCTTTATTTTTCTTGTAACCATTTCTGACTTTTATGCCTCATTATTTCTACTCGCTTGTAATTATCATCTTTCATAGAATCATAGAATCATAGAATCATAGAATATCAGAGTTGGAAGGGACCTCAAGAGGTCATCTAGTCCAACCCCCTGCTCAAAGCAGGACCAATTCCCAGCTAAATCATCCCAGCCAGGGCTTTGTCAAGCCGGGCCTTAAAAACCTCCAAGGAAGGAGACTCCACCACCTCCCTAGGTAACGCATTCCAGTGTTTCACCACCCTCCTAGTGAAATAGTTTTTCCTGATATCCAACCTGGACCTCCCCCACTGCAACTTGAGACCATTGCTCCTTGTTCTGTCATCTGCCATCACTGAGAACAGCCGAGCTCCATCCTCTTTGGAACCCCCCTTCAGGTAGTTGAAGGCTGCTATCAAATCTTTGTAGTTAGTAAACTTGTTTTATTATTTTTATCTAATTCAAGGTGGTCAAGTTGGTGTCTGGGTAACTCCGCTTGGAGTAAGAAGTTGTGTGCATATTATTCCCTTAAAGGAATAAGGGGCTCAATACATGTGCACTGTCCAGAAGAGAGTTGGGCAGTACAGGACACAGGTTTCTGGAGGGAAATCTGATACCAGGAGTATTGGGGTCACTCTATTTTAAACTTTAAGCCAAGAAGTGCCTGTCTGGCTGTAACACGCACAGATAGACACACACACACAGCGCTGGGAGTGACTTACATGCTGGAGGCTGTTTGTGAGCAGCAAGGCACTATAAAGGGCACCCCAAGATGCAGGGTAGGGGTGACACAGCTACTCATTAGTCCAGATTGTGCCCTGGTATGTCAGTCTCTGTTCAGGATAGTGAAAAAAGAAAACTCTGAACTTAGCTTACTACAGAACTGTCATCTCTGATAGTACCTCAAACTGATAGTCATGAAAACCAAATACACTATAACCAAACTGTCCCAACATTCAGCCATCAAAGAATTTTTCTTCAGAAAACCTTCCCTTAAACTAACCATTAGGGCAGGACTAGGGAACTGTTAATTTCAGAGCTTTCATTTTTAGAACGCTGTTTAATATTTTTATAAAGTTTATGTGCACATGTATTGAGCCCCTGTCAAAATGCTAAATTATAGGATACTGATTGCAAAATGAGCTATTTACTAGACAGATGTCTCTACCACTACCACAATACATATCTTCTGCTGGTATAAATCAGCAGAGGCCCATTTAAGTCAATCAGGCCCATAAACAGGAAGTATCCAATATTGTGGCATTGAGAAACAATGTGGTAGCATAGACAGTAAACTACCAATGTAACTCCCATAAGTCCAACCCCATGTGGTGGGATGGTGGAAACAAGGTGAGGAGGGGATTGCTCTGTAGGCTGAAGAATGGTGGTGAGCTTTGCTCTCTGGGTTGCTATGGTAACCATAAAGGTCTATAGGGATTTACTTGAAAACACCTTGGCTAAGGGGGCTTTGGGTGGACAGACCAGGCTTGTTAGCTTGGGTAATTAAGTAACTCTTCTAAGAGAAGAATACTCCAAAAACAAACCTGCAGCAAGTCCTTCAGTTCTCTGTTTATCTTGCCATTGGACATGGTCTTGTTGGCCAAGAGTATACAATTTGGTGCTTATCTATTTTAAACAAATTCTCACACAAACTTCAACAATCTAATAAGCCCTCGAGTAATAGGGGAATGGCGAAAGTGACTGGTGATGGACATTGCTGGGAGTCATAGCTGTGAGCCTCATGCAGATCGGTCAAGTATTTGGTCACTTTGTTGACCTGGAATGACATCAGAGTCCAACAGCATCTTGATCGACTCATCTGCTTTATTCAGGGGCAGCACAGCTGACCTCAGTCCAGGGAAGGGGCTGGAAAAGTGCCCTAAAAATTGCTCATCACAAACAGCTCTGACCAGCTTACAATGGCTGGAGATTGGTCTGTCATTTGGTCAAAAGTCAAACAAACGTCAATTTCTTTCTGTGTTGTAACATGGACGGTCTGTATATTTCTTGATCATCTGTGCAAAATGAACATTTCTGTCTCAATCTTTGAGCAACTGGTCATTGAGCTTATTGTATGGCACCACACCATAAGGGGGGTGTCCATCACTTTGAGGAGAATCTCACACAGCCGCTGGAAGCTCAGTGCCAGGCGAGGAAACAATCACGCAGCTCAATCAACACAACTAGGCAAATGGCTCTGTGGCCAGTGGGGTAAACATTGTTCTCCCTGAATGGGTCTATGGAGTCGCATGAAGACCCTTTAGTACAAACAACGATTGTTAATATGTCCTAATGTAATGTGGTAATGCTCACCTCAATTTCAATGATCCTGCCATTGTAAGATATAGAACATCAAGACCGTGAGACTAATTTCTCAGCTCTCTCCACCAGCTGGGTTTTCTCTGGCAGAATTGTGGAATAAGCTCCATTGCACCAATACACACCATTTGGCATCATGAGCTCTGTGCTAAACCCACCAAATAGTAGAAATGATGGTGAATGGAGCCATGAGTGAAGTCTATAAAACTTTTAAGTCAAGTGAAGGAAAAAATAGAGCTGTAAACAACTGAGAAATGCTTGTACTTTGTTAGGTAAATAGTTATAGTGTGCCTCTATCTTTCTAGCGTTTTATAGAGCACCCATCACCAGGCCAAATTTTTAAATGTGGGTGCTTAAAGCTAGGCACCTAAATTTGTATTTAGGTACCTGAGTCAAGTGGTCTGAAATTCTGAAGCGCTGACCAATGAGAACCTTATGTATCTAAGTTTGAAAATGTTGGCATTACTGACCAAATGCCCTCACCCTTAGCAAAGATAGATTAACGATAATCCTGATTTAAAGAAGGACACGGACAGAGAGGGGTAACTTGCTGAACACTTTATTGCCACACCTTTTTCCACAATATTCTCTCCGGCTACAAGCGTTGTAGTAATAGGATCCATACTGTAGCAAATCTCCCCAAGCTGCAAATTTCAGGTTTTCTCATAGCAGGAAGTTCCAGAAAAAATGAATACAATGCATTATGGCTATATAAACATTCCTAGAATTGATTCACAAATTTGCTAGTTTTGCCTTAATTATAACTGGATTAGGGAAGAAAAATTAGTTACCTGTAAGCTGTGCAGAATGGTTAAATATTAGTTACTGATGTAAAAGTCCGACTCCTTGTAAGTGTAAATAACCACACTGTGCTTTTTACCACTGATGGGGGGGAGGGGGCAAAGGTCAGAGAAATGAGCACATGTGAGGGTGGAGATCAAGCAAAAGGTCATAGCAGAAGAGAATGAAGATGTGGTGTGGCATTGTAACCACTGTGCCCTCCAAATTCTGGGTAGATATGGGGAGCAGAATGGCCCCTGAATAATTTAGACAGCCTTGGGGGGTGAAGTTTGCAGCCTTTCCAGGCTCCTCATGAGCCGCAAGTCTGCTCAGAATCGCCACACCACCCAACGACACAGGGCCCCTTCTGCCTCTAGCCATGCCCCCAGCACGGCCTGTACCCTAAGGCTTGCAAAGGAGTCGTTAGTGGACAGCCTGAATTCTCTGGTGCAAGTAGTGTGAGAAACAAGTTCTCCCCCAGACAAATCTAGGGCTTTTAGCACCAGTTTACCTGGCATAAATGGGTTCGAGTGCGAGTGAGAATCTCCCATACAGGCCAACCAGATCACACAGCTGCCCTGAAAGAGAAGGCCAGGGCACAAATGTGGTTTAAAGCCACCTTAACCCCCTGTTCCCACTAGGTTATCAGTTCTGTTCTGAGCCTCTAAGAGGTCCAGCACAGACTCTCACCCACAGGGTGTAAAACCCAGTTCCTGTGCCTCAGAGTGCCTCTAATTTAAGAGTGTAGAAAAACTAATATACTGCTATGGCGTTTGCTGCCCAGCAAACCTGGGGTATAGCTTCCAGCAAGCCTCAACAACTTTTGCATTCTTTTCAAAATAAGATAATTCAAGATCTCTATGGCCACACTAATCTTGTGCTGCCTGAATTTTTTATTTATGAAAGAATAAGCTGCACAGGCTTTGTTCTGCTGTGGAGTGAAAGTCTTTGTAAGTAAGACTCTATTATCATTGTCATAATAAACTATGTTGATCTGAACAGGTGTATATTACAGCAGCTGTATTTCAGTAATGCAGCACTTCCTGTGTGATTTGCAGAACAAAGATTCTTACATCAGGAGGAAAAAGGAGAGAATTTCAAACAATAGAGTATCAACCTAGAATACAAGGCTAGTGCCAGCTTATTAGGTCTGTGCTACTCTGCTTCCCCATCATGTCCATGTTACCCCTGAACATTTACATGCTTGGAAGCCAGGAGGGAAACGCATCAGCACTATCGGGCTAACAGAGAGATCTTGGTAAATTCATGTTCTTGAAGCATGTAAAATAAATGTTTAGCAGGCTCATTAACTTTAAAGCTACGTCTTTAGGGAGTCTTACAAAAAGTATTAACACTATTTGTTTAATTTACAGAAAGTGCTGCATATCGCTTACACTGTGTATTTATTCCAGTTACTTAAAGCCCATATAAAAATACACTGAGGAGAGAAATAGTTTTTACTTAGCTTGCATTTGTTTTGGTTCTGCTTGATGGATTATAAATTCCTGTGCTAAAATGTAATGCAATGTACATATAATTGTGAACTTGAATTACAACTTCTCATGATAGTTATTCATGATTGGCCACAATATAAATAACTGATTTATAATTGGTTCATCTACTGCTCTGCCAGTGATGGATCATAATAGTAGATCATGATAATTATGGAATCAGAACAGAGCTGGTTTTTTTTTCTTCTCCCATATAACTCAACTGTAGCTCTACCACTGAAGTTGTTCAGTATCATAATCTGTCTAATTTGTTACATTTTATTAGAAAGGAGGTGTTCTAATACTTGATACATTTCGTAGGTGTTCCCTGGTAACAACTGCTTAAACTATCTGACATTTCTGTTAAAATGATGCACATTTTTTATTACCAAAATGATCTTGGTGTGTGTGTGTGTGTGTGTTTTAAATCATCAACAATACAACCACTGTGGGGAATATATGGCAAAGGACAGGAATCAGATAGGAAGACTTTGACCTCTATATGGGCATTTTAATCCAGACATGGTTGGTGTAATGTTACTGAGAACAACCACATCAGTGATCTCTTGGCTTTATATTATACAGATGTAGCTGAGAATTCAACAAAAGCCCCAGGCTGTGAATCTGAGTAATGCCCGATCAGCCAGTGGCACAGAGACTCCATTTGCTGCCCCACTTATACTAATGTTACCTTATTTAGATCTCAACTCATTAGCTCTCATCCATAACCTAACCTCTATGGTAAATTATGCT
The DNA here is from genome assembly GCF_013100865.1 of Trachemys scripta elegans. Classification (NCBI taxonomy): domain Eukaryota; kingdom Metazoa; phylum Chordata; order Testudines; family Emydidae; genus Trachemys; species Trachemys scripta. The sequence continues at coordinate 30,176,478 of NC_048310.1, read as the reverse complement.
AGATGGGCAGAGGAGCTAGAATTGTAGAGCTGGGTGTTATCCACCCAGTGAAAACATTGTGGCCCATATCTCTTCACTAACCTTTATTATTATTTTATTTATTATACATTACATTTTCATCTAGAGGGCTGAACTGAGATCAGTCCCAGTGTGCCAGGCACTGTGTAAACGCAGTGAGACAGTTTCTGCTCTGAAGAGCTTACATTTAAAAAGATGAGTCAGACAAAGGACAGGAGAGAAATATTGTTACCAGGGTGACCAGATGAGAGGAAGACATATATCGGGACACATGGGGTGGGGGGGGTCTGCTGGCGAGTGCTGCCGGCGGAGTGCGTGCGCGTGCACACACACACACACACACACACACAACAACGGCGGAGTGAAATATTGGGACAAATTGCATCCCTACCAAAGATCGGTCGGGACGCGGGACAAACACCTAAATATCGGGACAGTCCCGGGACGTCTGGTCACCCTAATTGTTACTGTGGTACATTGAGGATTGTTGGACTTGCAAGCTATAACTTTAAGCATGGGGTAGCGGGCTATGTAAGGAAACATCATGCAATCTGAGTCAGTTCTGCAGAGAACTAGCCTAGAGTTCAGTGGTTTGAGCTGTGTTTTAGGGAGCAGCCTGCTTTGTCTCTCTCTGTTTCTGGGGTCTTCTGTGCAATTGTTCTGAGTACTAAGAAATAAAGTAGTGTTACATTGCAGCCTTCCTGTGAGTGTGTGTTTTTATCTAACTTTTTATTTTGAGTATGTCATGAACATCATAGTTATCCCATTATTTCTATACAGGGGGAAAAGGCACAGAAAGATTACTTGTCCAAGGTCATAGAAAGTCTGTGGCCCAGCTAGAAACTAAAAACCAGATCTGCTGAGTCCCAATCTAGTGCTCCAAGTACAAGATCATGCTTTCTATTAACTTCATGGGAAATCTCAGCTGAGTTAGTGATCTCAAAACAGTTCCTAATGAACCAGTGTTGTGGGGGTGCTGGTCCCCATAAATGAAGAAGGTCCAGCTCCCTCCTGCTAGAAAAGGTGCTCTCAGTTTGGCCAGTTAAGTGGGTGGGGCAGCACTGGGGACTATAAAGGAAGAGAGTCTGAGAGGGGGAGAAACCTGGGAGTCAGGTCTCTGAGGAAACCTACAGAGCATGGAATGTTATCTGGAGGCCTTTCCTGGAAAGAGGGAGGAATTATCAGCAAGCCATGGAGGTGCTAACCTGCTGACACACCTGAGCCAGAGAGCCATGGTTGGAGAGGGCTGAAAGTTGAGAGCAGCAGAATAGGATGCATGCTGGCTTTTGGAGCTGGAGAGCTGAAGGCTGGGTCTGAGGTGTTGTGAGGGATGCTGTAGCTATAGTGAAGAGTTGTGCATGGTGAGGGATGCTGGAGCTCTACTTAATGTCTGTCTGGACTATGGTTATGAGACTTGATGCTGGGATTTGTTTTGTTATGTGCATGGGCCTTTTTAAAAAACTAAATTAATCCCACAAGGATTGTATTCCAGAAAGACATTCCGGACTATTCGTCGGGGCTCCAAAAGGGTAAACTGAATCTGGTTTGCCTGTCATGCTGCAGCTTTCCTCCATCTGGGGCTGCCCTATGACAACAGCTATGTATGCAATAAAAAGACACCACCATAATCAGGTCAAAGTTGAAAGTCAGCTTCCTTTTGGAGTATAAACTATCAAGATTGGTAATGTGTCTGATTCTATGCTGTGGGACACAAGGGAGGCAGTGTGATCTAATGGATAGGGCATTGGACTTTGAGTCAGGAGACCTGCATTCTAGTCCTGGCTTAGCCATTCACCTGTTGTATCATCTTGCGCATGTCACATCACTTCTTTATGCGTCTGAGTCTCATCCCACACCTTGTCTATATAAATTATATTGTCTTTGAAACAGACACTGTTGTCTTTGTACAGTGCCTAGAGCAATGGGACCCCAAGCTCAGTTGAAGTAACAAGGTGCCACTCTAACATAAATATGGTCAACTCATATTTATTTTTGAAATATTAAATAAGAAAATGGCAAATTCACAATAAATATTTACAGTGAGCTATTTGACTAGATCTTTTATATAGTCCCTGACTCAGGACAGCATTTAAGCATGTGCTTAACTTCAAGTATGGGCTAAAGCCTCATTGACTTAGAACCCTTCTGGCTTTCCTGAATTAGGGCTCTAACTCTGTGTGTAGGATGACCATATTTTCATTGTGAGATATTGTCTTCTCATGTGGCTGGGAATGGGGCACAGGGAGTTTTTTGGTAGAGCTAAAGACATCTGCAGCTACGGAACAAGAAAAAGTGACTCCTCCTCCTTCCCCTCTTCTTTCTAATCACCCATTCAACATCAAACTGAGACATGTTCCACTAAAAAGTTTGGGAAGGGAAGAAAAACAGTATGGACACCTTCATCCTTTTTACTGCTCTCTTTTGGTCCCATCTCTTTTACTATATTTTCTACCATCTGTCTGCAGACCCTGTCTTTTTTTGTAAATTCTGTGTTTCTTGTTCTCTTTTTATCTCTGGACATATGATCCTCTATGTATATGTGACCTTGCACAATTATCGGTGCCTTTGTCACCACTAGACTGAGTCACTTTAATATACTCCACAAGGAGCTACAGCCTACTTAACAGGACTTCTTGAAACAGATATGTTGCATTTATGCTCCAGACACTCTGCTAGTTTCCAATTAATTTCTGATGATATCTGAAGTGTTAATTTTTCATCTACTGCATAAAGCTCTTTTATGGTTTGGACCTATGTATATTAGAGACTGTGAGCAAAATTCTGGCCTATCAAAGTCAAGGGGAATTTTGCCATTGACTTCAGTGGGGCAGGATTCACTCTTGCTTCTGTTTTCCGCACATCTGAGGTGTTCCCTGTTTTAATGGGAGTGCGCTGGTGACAAGTTACCACCAGTGGAAGGCCCTCGACTTTGAAATTGGGTTCTAATCCATGACTGGCACCCATATGTATTACATCATAATAAGTAGTAGTTGAGCAAAGTCTGATTTTGTTGTCGTCCAAGGCATACTGCAAGACCTAGCTACAATCTGTTAGGCTTTCTCTGATGATGGGGGACTGAACAGAAAATGCTGAGTTGGGTATTCCAAGCGAAGTGCCTTTGTGCTAGGTGTGATTTCTGTATGTGATTTCAAATCAATTTGCTCATGAGAGTCAATATTTGGAGAGTTATATTTTAACAAGCTGAGGGTGCAGAAGCTCAGCACGAAGCTAGGCACCACAAAAGGCCTAGCTAGGCCTTAGAGTAGTGCCTAGGCCTTGTACTTGCCATCTGCACAGGGGTGTCACTCAGCCTGCCCTACATGACTGAATAAATAAATATGCAACAGGTTCATAAAGCATCTCCCTTAAACTCAAAGAGAATCTCCTCTGCCCTGATTACTATCTTGATGTCATCAAATTTCACACTTTCTGCCATCGTCCGTGTCTCTGATGGTTCAACATCCTACATCGTCTTTCCTGCTAAGGGCCCTGACATGTCACTATATCATACACGGTATACATTTAATGAAAGGCTAAAGCAAGAATCTCACTGGCAGCTAGGAAAAAGGTCATCTTTGGCTTGAAATCACTTCCCTAGGGGAATGTGGCCTTCTCCATCTTCACCTACAAGGAGGAGAAGAAGCTGACAGATGTTTCAAATGGAACAAATCTGGTGTCATTATGAATCATTATTTGCATTACATGAAGTTCTTATTGCTGAAAATGAACTGTTTGACTTTTTAAAATAACAAATGCCCTTGCCTATAAATACCAGGCACTGTCTCCTTTAACTCCATTGGAGTTTAATAATTTTACTTGTTCATTTAGTCTGCGGTCATGTCCAAAAAGCTCCAGCTGCCACTGGAGCCTGGGCCAGATCAACCATCAAGAAAATAGCTGGCAGGGGAATTTAAATGTGGTGGCAGGGAGTTGGAGCTGAACACTTAGATTTTGCCTCCCTCCATGTAGTGCAGGGGAGTCTCCCTGGATTGCCTTATGGTGGCTCTGGCATGTGACTGTGAACAGCAGATGTAACAAGCTGGCTGTGATGAAGCTGGTGTATGAAGGTATCTGTAGAAGATAAAGGCAGCTTTGCCGCAAGCCCTTTCTGTACTATTAAAATCAGCTGAAGTTCAAGAATGAAATGGAAAGAACAAAGAGATCCATTAGGAGAGGAATGGTCATTCCTTAGTCTAATGCTTGCAGGGTGGAATGAAGTTGCAGTCTTGTGGGCTTGATTTTCTGTGCTCCCGTATAGCGACTTACACCAGTGTAAAGTGAGTGAAAATTTGATGTCAAATGCTACCATTCTGACTTGTTAGCATTTCGTGCTCACTTTGCACTAGTAGAAATGATTACTAGTTCAGGGCATGGAAGAATGAGGACCTGTCTATTAGACTTTAGTCCAACCTGTGTGGTAGCTGCAAGTTTATCTGTTTTGTCTGTCTTAGCGGTCATTAATGAAATGGAATAAAAACATCTCTAAAAACATGCAAGAAAATAGCAAGGGCCGGAACTGTTAAACCAAGAATTTCCACAAAGGTCACACACCCAAAAAAGAAGAGCCCTCTAGCAGTCTGTCCGGGCTAAATAAATGCAGAGAACTTCAGGTTCCATTCCAGCTTCTAATGCTGGTCATAACGTGCAGGAAGGAAGCCGATTCTGAATCTAAATCTAGCGTCTTCCCTCTGCCTGCAGTTTGGAGGCAGTCCCGGATTGCAAGTTTCTTCTGGGACTGTCTTTATAATACATCTATACTACTGTTTTGGAAGAGTGAGCTCTCAGAATAAGGGTTTTCCTGGCTAAGAACAGGGAAATACTCTGTGGGGGTGGCTTTCTTTGCCAGAGAGCTCCTCTGGACCAGCTGCAGGGTAGCAAATAGCCCCATCCTTCTACTTTACACTCTGAGGATGGGCTTCTGGAGCAGAGGGTGGGTTTTTTTGGTATTCTGTGAAGCATTTGGATTCCAAGGCTGATAAGATATAAGCTGCAAACTCTGGTATCACTACTTGCAAAACCATGCCTCTTAAGATTCCATCTTGAATCACAAATATAAAAGCCAAATGGTTCTTTACTACATTTAGAAATTATGTGCTGGATGTTTTGAGGGTCACATCTGATTGTTGCCTTTAAACTGTCAGCCAACTGTCATCGGTGGAGAGTACCTCTAGACAAAGGGAACTGTCCACTGACTGTCTCCGGACATTTAAAAGACCATTGGTGTAAAGTGGCCTGGGGAATCCAAGATTATCGGGAACTAGATGTCTCAGGGAATTAGTGGACAGGATGGGATAGGTGGACAGATTGTGATATCACTCTTACATGGGTGTGATACCATTAACCTCAATGACTTCAGTCAAGTTATTCCTGTTTTACACCCCAGCGCAAGATGAGAAACAGCCTGGGGGAGTCTCAGATTCATATAGTCTATGATGTTTAAGGCCAGAAGGGGCCATTATGTTCATCTGGTCTGACTTCCTGTATAACACAGGCCGTAGTGTTTCCTGCATCAATACCATAATTTCTGGTTGAGCAAGAGCATGTCTTTTAGAAAGACATCGATCTTGATTTACACTTCAAATAATGAAGAATCCACCATATCCCTGTCTAAATTGTTCCAATAGTTAATTACTCTCCAAGTAAAATCTGTTCCAGAGTAGCAGGGAGTAGAGTTAGGAATAAAATTCACAGTGAAGAATGTGTTAAATTTAGCTTCCCCTCTACCCTGTTTGTTTGTCCACACAGAGATAAAAAATTGTTCATTATTTGAAACAATTCAACAAATGACATATGTGCTCAGCCTTCAGGCTACAGATTGTTTTCAAATTCTTTCTGGATATTGCTCGGCATAGTTGATATTTCCAGTTCAAAATTTGAGCTGTTTTGACTGGAGTATTCAGGCTCTCTAATTGGATTAATCTAATTTCTTAGAAGTGTGGTATGGTGCAATTACTTACAATCTTAAAATCATTTTCTGGGAATATTCTGTAATGTCTTAAAATCTGGAATGGGGTTGGGTTGGGGATGTGTATGTGTCAACATTCCTGCCAGTTAACTTGTTTGTTAGGAAATGCATGGAGAGCAAACACAAAAGGAATATAAAACTTGAATAGGTGTTTGCAAATAATTGTTTTGCAGAATTTGCTCAGCCCTGGTAGTGACTAAATGATAGCAGCCTCTATGCAACGAGTTTTGTTGTCTCAGTCTGGTTCCTAGTAGATAAATGCCCATGGTATATCACAAAACCACAACAAAAATTGGCACCGAGTTGCTCTTTTTTTGGTTAACTTGGGGGGAAAAAAATCCAAGGATCCAATGGGACTGGAGATAGAACTCCTCCCTCTCACCTCTTGAGGTATTCTGCATGAGGTATATTAGTAGGAAAGCATGCAGACGGGACCAGTGCAAGCTTCTGTATTGTTCTGCTTCTTCAGATAAATAGATTTCAGACTCCTAGCCTATCAATCTAGCATATTTCTCAAGCACTAACCTCACTACATGATGGTGTGGAGGGACTATGCTGTTAATTCAATATGGTTTTAATTTTTGTTTTCCCTTTGCATTTTTTTAACTTTTCGGTACTTTGTAAAGGAAAAGGAAATGCATATAAAGTTATTCACAGCATTTTTGTTTAATGGTAAACTGAATATTTGCCAATTACTGGAAAGATACACTAAAGCCAAATTTTAATGAATGTAAGAATGCCCCCTCCCCCAAAGTTTAAAAACAAAACACAAAAACCCTGCTATTAAAATATATCTATATACTGTCTTAGAGCTCCTAGTTCACAACTGAATAAATAACTTATTGAGCAATAATTTGTGTTCATGCTGTTAATTAAAAGCATAATTAATTTTTGTAGATTATAAATAATGGTGTGCAAAATGCCATCCCCAGCAGCTCAAATGGAAATAATATAAACAATGTTAAAAAATGAGAAAATCTTACAATGAAACTGATTTAAATGGATTATGAAACTTGTGATGTCTTACATTAACGAAAACTATGAATTTGTGTCTGAAGTTAATTTATTGGCAAAATGCAAGGGTTCATTAATCACCCTGCTCTCTTATACTTGGCACATATGGAAGGAAAATCTCTATTTATTTGAAGCAGTGATAAACAGTTGCATAAGTAGATTATTCCCAATAGAAAGATTTTCCCCACACCCTAATCTCAGAGCAATCATTCACTGATCTAAATGAGCAGTTTCTTAAATTGTTAAGAAGGGATGCTAATTAGCCAAGGAAAACTAGGCAAGAGTATTTAATTTCCCCCCAAAAATATATTTTCCGCTATCTTATTTCTAACATGCTGTTTAAATTCAGTTTCCTTGGATGTTGTCTTTAGGACTATTCAGTATAATATCATACTTAAGTTTACCCTCTCAGAAAGATGGGTGCATTTTTGAGGTTTAAATCTGAACCCTCATTTTTGCAGCTTCAGTTAACACAAATCTGAGCAGCTCCACCTGCAACGTCCTGGTTAATTTAGGTACTTGAAAGCACAGCTACTCATATATGCATCCATAATGTGTTTTGCAGGTGCAAAAAATGCAAGGCTAATTTGCTCCTACAAACCAAGAAGCCAGACCTCTGCCTTGTTACCAGATCTGTCCATTACTTTGGGGTATGCTCATTTATTCGGGTTACTCTTCTGGGGAAGGGGATTCTGTAATTCTATCAATGTACTGCTTGTGTCACTTGTGTTTTCATATGGAGCTCTACTTCTCCCTTCTGCAAGTCCCCTCCCAATGGAGCTATCCTGCAGGACCTAGGTTCCCTAGGGCTGGGTTTTTTCAGCCCCAGAACTGGATGAACACACCCACACACATATACATTAACAGAGCAAGTCTGAGCAGACCCGGTCAATCAACACTGTCAAGCTGACCCCTTATATGTCTCTTGACTCACTGGGCTGGATGAAGCAGCACTTTCAAGATGTCTCCCCTTATATGCCTCTGGGCTCCATGGACTGGGTCAAGCAGCACTTTCAAGCTGTTACCCTTATGCGTCCCAGATTCAGCACGTCCCTATCCCCACTCTCACAACACAGTTGTACTGGTAGTAACCTACTTGATGAGCAAACCCCACAGTATTTTGGGCGCTGCAGGGATCTTTAGCTTAGGCAAAAGAAGCGTTGCTGCAGAGTAAATGGGGGAAGCTAAAAACACAAAAGAGTAAAGTTCAGCAAGAGAGAGAAAAGCAACCAACTTAACCATAAAAGTTATTTATTGAATAATAGTGATAACTACACAAGGAGAGCTAAACCACAATAACATACCTTATTAAAGGTTCATACCTAAGGAAGAAAGGAAAACAGAGAAAGAGGGGGGGATCTCACCCACTCCATGAGGCTTGAACTGGTCGGGGTTCCCAGGTGATGGTGGTATGAGATCTATAAGCATTAAGGCCTCTTTCTTGTCTGGTGGTTATGCACATAAAATTTTGGAGACATAAGTCACCACTTTGGCATTTACCTACTGAACAGCCAGTCATCGTTCTGAGCCTCTGCCTTGTTCCACATTAAACATGAATGTTCTGTACATAGGCACCGACTTCTGCTCCTGCTAATGGGTACTCGACCTCCCTCTCTCCCCGGCCCTGCCCTGACTCCACCCCTCCTGCCCTACCCCCATTCCAACCCCTTCCCCAAAGTCTCTACCCCCTCCCTGCCCCTATTCTGACTCCTTCCCCAAATCCCCACCCCGGCCCCGCCTCCTCCCCTGAGTGCGCCACATTCCTGCTCCTCCTCCTTCCCTCCCTGAGTGGCCAAACAGCTGTTTGGCTGCGGTAGGGTTACCATACGTCTGTATTTCCCCGGACATGTCTGGCTTTTTAGTTGTTAATTGCCGTCCAGGAGGATTTTTTAAATATATAAAAACGTCCGGAAAATACGGATGTATGATAATCCTACCCACTGTCCCCTCTTCTCTTGGGGTGTCAGCTCGCTCAGCCTGCGGATTGCAACCCCCCCGTGCTGCTGCAACCCTGTGCCCCATGGCTAGGAGCGGTGGCATCTCTGCAGCCAGCTGCTGGTGCAGGGGACCAGCAGCCGCTTCTCCCTCCTCCGAGCCTCCCCCGTGGCTCTGGCAGAGCCTCAGTCTCCCCGCTCCGTCCCGGCTGTGCAAGGAGTCCCCCGCCTGCAGTCCGTGCAGCTGGGGCTGCCTCTCCCCTAGTGGAGCCACTGCCTGGGGGCGGGTCCCGGCACAGGGGAAAGTTTCTCGACGTGCGGCGGTGGCTCCCGGGAGCCCAAGCTCCCCAACCCGGGAAGGGCTCGTGCTGCAGCGCCTCCCGCAGCCTGAGCTGCCGCAGCCTCGCCGGGTCTGGCTGGGAGCAGGGTAAAGGCTCCCCTGAGGGAGGTGAAGGGTGGGGGACTCTGAGGTGGGGGGGATTCTGAGGGTAGGGGGCTATGGGAGGCTGTGGAGTGTGGGGGGCTGTGGAGGGAGTGGGCTATGGGAGGAAGTGGGGAAATGAAGGGTAGGGGTTATGGAGGGAGGTGAAGGGGAGGACTGAGGTGGGGGGCGCTATGGAAGGTGGGGGCTATGGGAGGGGGTGGGGGGCTCTGAGGCAGGGGCTGTGGGCGGGGGGCTGTGGAGGGCAGGCTCTCTGGAGAGGAGGCACTGGGGCAGGAGAAGGCTGAGGATGAGCCCTGTGGAGAGCGGGTGGCTCTGGGGTGAGGCCTGGGGGGTCCGGCGGGCGGGTGGAAGGTGGCTTTGGGGTGAGGCCTGGGGGATTGGGCGGGCGGGCAGGAGGCGGCTCTGGGGTGAGGCCTGGGGGGGGGTCTGGTGCGCAGGAGGAAGCGGCTCTGAGATGAGGCCTGGGGGTTCCGGCGGGCGGGCGGTGGCTCTGGAGTAGGGTTACCAAATGTCCGGATTTTCTTGGACATGTCCGGCTTTTTGGTCCTCAAATCCCCATCCAGGAGGAATTTCCAAAAAGTCGGACATGTCCGGGAAAATAGGGAGGCATGGTAAGGGACCTCCTCCTCCCCGGACTCCAACTTTCCCAGCTCCCGCCGTTCTCCACCGCAGCGGGGGCCGAACCAACTTCCCCAGTGCAGCAGCAGCTGGGGGGCGGGAGGGAGGAGGGGGAATGCGGGGTGCTCAGGGGAGGGGACGGAGTTGGGGCGGGGACTTTGGAGAAGGGGCGGAGTTGGGGCCGAGTTGGGGCGGGGAAGGGGTGGAGTTGGGGCGGGGCTAGAGCCCCGTGGAGTGTCGTCTTTTTGCAGTATTGAAATATGGTAACCCTAGGCTGTGGCTGGGTGGGAAACGCTGGGAGGTAGGCGGAGGAGCGGGGACGCAGCGCGCTCAGGAGAAGAGGCAGAGGAGGAGGTGGGGCTATGGGGGAGGGGAGCTTGGCTGCTGGTGGGCTCCAGCCCTGGAGCACCCATGGAGTTGGCACCTATGGTTCTGTAACCAGCTGTATAATGAATGAGACATAAAACAAATTGAAGACATGGGGGGAAAGAACTGTATTCTCATAAGCTGTTAAACAAAGCTGTATCAGCACATGAATTGATACCTGGTACATACATGGCTAGAGCCAAAATACTGGCAGACTTCAGGGCTCTGCTTAGGGTGACTAGATGTCCCATTTTTAAAGGGACAGTCCCGTATTTAAGCCCTTCTGCAGATGTCCTGACTTTTTCTTAAAAACGGGCAAATTGCCCCATATTTTCTGTCTCCCCATCATCAGTACTGGCAGGTCCTGCTGCTGGCTGGATCCCTGCTAACAAGCCGCCCATCCACCAGCTGTGAATGGTGGGGTCCAGTGAAAAGTTGCAGCACGTGGGGCCAGCTGGTCCCCCTGGTGGTCTGTCAGCGCAGTCCCCTGCTGGCTCTCGGCCAGCAGGGCCACACCACACGTCCCGTTTCCGACCAGCACTGGCTATGCGCTGTGGTGGCTGATGAGTGCAGGTAGGCGCTAAGTGGCGGCTGGGTACGTGTCACTTCTGCTGCCTACCCATCAGCCCTTTACATGCTCCCCCTCTCGCTGTCCTCTCCCTACTTTGCCCTTTCAAACCCCGCCCAGCAGGGCACGTCCTGCTCCCAGCGCTGTGCGGCAAACCAGCCCCCAGTCGGAGCGCTCAGCTCACCAACAGCCTGGCCGGCAGGCTCCTTCCTTCCCACTGCCTCTGTCTGGGCTGGCGCCCTGGGAAAGCCCAAGACCCTCTAGTCCAGGGTGCTGGCCAGGAGCAATCGAGCCCTCCATATGCCAAAGCCACACATGCTGCTGGCATGGGGAAGCCTCTCTGCCCCTCAGCTAAGCTCTGTGGGGGGGGGAAGCGATTCCCAGCCTGTTAATGCCCCAACCCTGCAGGCCTCACAGCAGACCCCCTGGGCAGGAGCTTAGGACCCTCTTCATCCGCTCCGCCCCTTAGGCACCCTCGTCTGCTGAGCCACCTCTCTGGCTGGGTTCGCTGAAGCCCCTGCAGTCAAGTTCCCTGGGCCCAATGCATCCTTAGGGCTTAACCCCTTCCTGCCCACGCTGTAGTCGGGGGACAGGTGGCAGCTAGGTTATTTCGGTGGCCAGCAGCAGCCTGGAGGTGTTAGGTGCCTTTTGACACTGTGCGGGCAGAAAGGGACACACTGCTTCCAGCCACAGGGGAGTGTAGGGGGTGGGAAGAGATGAGTTCTGCAAAGACGTAGTCGAGGTCATCTATTCCCTCCTGCACAGTGCTGAAAGGCTGCTGCTGGCCTAGGGTGACCAGATGTCCCGATTTTATAGGGACAGTCCCAATTTTTGGGTCTTTTTCTTATATAGGCTCCTATTACCCCCCACCCCCTGTCCCGATTTTTCACATTTGCTGTCTGGTTACCCTATGCTGGCCACATTCTGGTATGAACCCTGGCAGAAATCTGGGGAGGGTGGCATGGAACCCTGGGTGCCCCACCACATGTTGCCTTGGGAAGATGTGGCACCAGGTATCAGGAGAGGCAGGTCTGTCCCGGGGTCCCAGCCAGGCGTGGAGGGCAGAGAGCACCAGGCAGGGAAGGTTGGGTCACTACTTTTGTGTGGGGAAAAATGGTCAGATTTCAGAGTATCACTGTGTAGAACCATAAGAAACTATTCATTAACGTGAAGTTGTGGAAGACAACAGATTTTAAAAGGTATCATACTAATCATCTTCTGTTTTCTTTATTCTGCATTATTATTACATATGCCTGACTCTGCAACTCTTACGCTGAATAGCACCATGCTCCTCAAAAAGCCTTATTGAAGCCAAGCTGTTACACAGCATGTTTAAGATTAGGTTCCTGGATTTTGTGAAAATGTTTAAATCTCCAGGTTTCTAATTGTTTGGTTTAAAGCCATTACTTGTATGGAATACACGGCTATATGAAAAGAGAATTGTATCTATGGGAATTATTTGGGGCTTTTACTAGCTAAGAACATCTTACCTGGGATCTGAATGGAAAACAACTTGGATTTTGTTCTTACAGTGACGACACTGTCATTAATAATAGATATTAACTAGAGAAGTAGATGATGATCCACACATAACAATTGACTTTAGATACCTAGACATGGTTACAGAGAGGTGGAAATGCTGCATGCACTGCAGTGCAATTTATTAAATACAGTGTGGGATGAAATTGCTGCTGTTGGAGCATAGGACACAGTTAGAAATGAGTGCATCAGATGAAGAGATAAATTACCTTATTTACTCATCTAGCACAAAGCATGTATGTTTTAGGAGATTGTTCTTTTAAAAACAGTTGACAAACTTGCAGTGCTCCCAGAATGCAAATTCCAGTTAATTGTTTTATCATAAAGGAATAAAAATAGCATATACTACGAATGTTTGTCCCATCAATATGCTCATCCCTAATCAACTATTGTGTGTATAAATACATACATATGCACATCTATGTACAAACACAGTTTTTGCTTTCTAAACCACACAATATGGTATATATGTCATGAGAGTACATGTACATTGAATTTAAACTGATGATGGGTTTAGGTTAATAGACAAAAATCTGATCCCCTCTTGAGTGATGAGTCCAACAACTCAGTGGGAGTTGTAGGCACTCAGAGCCTTGAAAGTTGTGCATGGGGTATTGCATCTAATAGTTCAGAGTGGGGTTTTCAAATGGGACTTTCCAAAGGACTCCAAAGTCACTCACATGATTTGCAAAATCACAACTTCAGTCTTCTCCTTCTAGCAATTGTCTCATTCCCGTAAAGGTTCTGAGGCATGAATATTTTCGGAGTCAGCACCAGGTTACATTCTACTCACTATTATACTTGTATCCTCAAGATGTAGAATAGTTTGAAAATTCAGCCTGTGAAGTAGCTCATGTTTTCTACAAAGAGTTGCATTTTTGAAGCCGCTGTGGAACTGTGCTGATTTACAGCAGGTGAGAATCTGATCTTGATATCTAACTCCTATTCTAACCTCTAGTCTTGCTCTTACATGCATTTTATTCTTTCTGTGTCACTTGTTTTTAATCTGTGAATGAGGTCCCTTAGTTGTGCTGATTTCTCATATGTTTTTTTGTGTGTTTTACTAGTTTCCAATCTGTTTCTAACTCTACCTGGCTTAAAGCAGTAAAGAGAAGATCATTCACATTACCACTTTCTGGCTCAATGTTACTTTTTTCTCCTCCCACATCTGTTATTTCTCATATCTCCCTCTTCTCTTTCTGTTTTCACTAGGATCCTAATAACACTTACTCTCAGCGTGAGCCTTCAAACTGGGATCTTACAGTTTCAGTTCTGTTGTTATTTATTAAGATTATTTCTCTTCAAAGAAAGAAAACCACAGCTGAAAAGTTTGAGGGTTTTTTGGATGTTATGCTTCATGTGGCTAAAAACCTGAGCACAAGAGCTGGCCGAGCAATATTTGTCAGATAATGCAGACTACCAATTTAATGATAGCTTTCAAGTAATTTATTCATCTGGTCTTTCCATTTTCTATACACATTTTATGGAATAATGTGTTTTTCTTTCACTCAGCTAAGCTTCTCTTCCTGCTGTGTCATTCTAGGGCCCAAATTTTTAAAATGGCCAACCAATTTGCATATACAATTATTTAGAACTTCATTTTAGCAGCTGATACTTCATAAACCATGACCACTAAACATTAAGGCCTATACTTTACTAACAGGGTGCACACAGATCCATATGTAAATATGTGCATTGAAATTGAGTGCAATTTTCAAAAGCGCCTCTACCTCGTAATAACGGTGTCCTTGGGAGCCAAAAAATCTTACCGCGTTATAGGTGAAACCGTGTTATATTGAACTTGCTTTGATCCGCTGGTGTGCGCAGCCCCGTCCCCCGGAGCACTGCTTTACCACGTTATATCAGAATTCATGTTATATTCGGTCACGTTATATCGGGGTAGAGGTGTATGTGATTTTAGGAGTCCAAGCAGTTTTAAATGAAACTTGACTTTCAATATGAATTTGACTTAGAAAGTCAGTTGAGTTTTAATGGGACATGTGCTCCTAAATTATTTAGGCACTTTTGAAAATTCCACCATCAGTCTGCAAATTATCATTATTCATATGAATATTAATTCTTATACCCAAAACACATGCAATTATCTGAAAATTTAGACCTAACCATTCAACTAAGGTTTTTTTTTTTTTTTTTTTTTAAATCATTTGAAATAGTTTGGAATCCTAAATTTCAAATGGTTAAAGTTCTCATAAAGGCATAAAACATTTATTATTTGAAACAGTGGCTGCTAAAATCATGACAGAACCGCTAGCAGTCTGCTGTTCAAAATAACATGAATGTAAGGTCCAACATTTTTTTTATCTGTATTTTGTCAAGGCTAGAAATACTTTGGCAGAATCAAGTGCAGAAAACTTTTCCAAGCAACTGTTCTTCACCACTTACCACAAAAGATAATTTTGATTCCTGTGGCTTTCATGTGACCACTCAAAGTATCTTTTTTTCATGCTGCAAGATCAGTGCTTTTTGACTTGTTTCTTTTTAAAATTTATTATTTGGAGCAAAATACATTTTACATACTTAACAGCAGGTTGAAAAATGTGATAGTAATGTACGTAGTGACAATTCTTAGTTCTGAATACATTCATCCGATACATGCTATATATTTTCTAGAGTGTTTGCATTTCTTTACTAAAGGCTTTACATTGTGGCTGTTAGAGCCATTGCTCAGTTTAATATACTAGCATCTCAGCTCTGGTCAGTTGGCTTCAATCAATAGTTTATATCATGAAAAAGAGAAATGAGTTGTTTGGGCTCATTCTAGTATTTGTTAAACATGTGTCTGGCCCAGTTCAAGTAAAATCACAGTATCTGGCCCAGTTCAAGTAAAATCGTCAGTCTCATGCTAAGTTTTCAGTCTCTGATATGGCAAAGGTGCTGCAGGCTGGGATTTAGGTTGGGGTCTAGAAGAGCTGTGGGGAAGCTTTTAACACATTACCTCCTCCCACCAAGTATGGCTCAAGCCTTCCACTCAGCATGTCCACACAAACACTGAAGGCAAAAAGAAGAAAATCCTCCTAATGGCTTTAGCAGATTTTAAGCACCAGAGTTTTACGTCTAAAAAGACCATAAAGGAGAAAAACAAGGAGCTGTGAGGTGTCATGACAAGAGTGGTGAGACACCCTCCTCGTGACTAACGGCATAGAACATTGTAGGAGGTTTACAAATGTATTGTGACCTTTACAAAGGCTAAAAAGGCTGATTCACTCAGATCTCTGACTTGATGACTCATTTAGGTTTAAAGATGCAGTATACCCTCTCTTCCTACAACTGGATTCTTCTACTTTTATATCTGTTTAAATTCCTCTGACAGTCACCGTTGTCTTTGCTACTGCTGCATAGAGATATATTGCCTATCCACCTGTCCTCTGGGATCTTTTATACTCTGGTACCATACTGTGGAGTACGAGAGGCTTTTGATTCACTCTGTAGTTTGTGCAGGTTTCCACTGATAAAGGCCCATAAGAGAATTCCTAGCTGCTAAAAATCTGCCCTGCTCTGATGGGCTGGCTGGAGCTAGTTTGCCTAGTCATCACAGTACCTGATGTCTTGATTGATCAGGTCACCTTGGGGATGCTCTCGTACCTAAGGCAGCCTCTGCTGGCAGGGCAGCTATTGAGCTCTGGCTGTACAGTAAAACTTTTTTTCTTTGGTGGAGCCTCCCAGGGTAGATAGCAGTACAAAAATTACCTGCCCTCCTTTAGGGTTTAATCTCTCATGGGACAACAGTGTTGCAAGAAAAGGGAGAAAATCAAGCCAATAAGAGTTACTCTGTTAATTTCTCTTGTATCCTTTGCCATCAAAAATTAAACTAATTCGTTTATCTGCCAATGAATCTCACCCACTTTTACTTTCTCTGTCAGTAAGAATACAGTGTAAGTTTGCTCACTACCTTGCATGTTATTCCCTGCAATCTCCATGTCAGTCCTTGAGTCATTAGAGCGTGTGTTTGTTCAGACCAACCCCAGGTATTTTCTTTTGGAGCCAAAGTACAGTGAAAAGCAAGGCATAAAAATGGAGAAATTTCAAGGCTTGCTGCTGTTTTGGCTAGGCAGGGTTGGGCTTTCAGCCTTTGGCACTATTTTCTCCTCACCTCCTACCCTCTCAATCCAAACCCTGTTTGCTGTAGACAAAAGTCGTTTATTTCAGATGCCGAGGAATTGTGCCAGGTTGAGCTGGCAGAGAGATAAGTGCCACAGCAGGGAGGGAGATTCATAAATGATGAAGACAGAAACTCTTCAACTCCCTCGCTCACAGGTGTTTTGTTATTAATGAAGCTGAAAAAGATGCTCCATGTTACATCTCCTCCTTGACACGAGAGGCTTGGCAGCCCTTCGTGACTGAGATCTCCTGCTCTTGCAGGTGTGCGGGATAAACCTGCAAGACAGAATGGGAAAATAGGAAAGAGAAAAATGTTTGTGTGCTCAAGGGATCCTGTGAATGAAAGTGGGGAGAGAGAAAGAGAGAGAGAGAGAAGCTAGATCAATGCCTTGTCTAATGTATTCTGTCAATAAATGAGAAAAGAGATACCTACAAACTTCATCTCTGTGTGAGGATGTATTTATTTCTCCAACCTACACACACCTGCCAGCAATGGGAGTCATAATTTGCTCTGCTTATAAATTTAAACAAGATGTCAGTGTGGGGTTGCACAGCAATCTAAAGGCATCACGACTAAAAAAATAAGTTACAAGGAGTTATTTTATATGTTGTTAGAGCTTGCAAACTGCTCTAAGAAAACAATAGCTATGGATGTTAGGCTGTGGAATGAAAAATGAGACTTTTTACATTGAATGTGTTAAGACTCAGCTTACCAAGCAAATAAGAAATAATTATATTCTGTTTTATTGTTACATTATGGATAGATGAACTTCATTTTAGCCTTTTATCGACTCCATCGGTTTCTTTTCTGGCAAGTATCTATGATGGCAACCCAGGAAAAAATGTCTTTTGTGCTAAGGTATCCAGGCAGTTCTGATAGTTCAGATATGCAAGAATGAGGTCTGTGTGTCTCTCTCCATCACTCATTCATCTACAGACAAACACACTCATGTACACACAAACTATTACCTACAGTTTCAACTGGGAGCTATTACAAATGGCTACCAGTTAAAGCTGGTTGAGAAACAGGATGACGTTAAAAAAATAATTTCACAAACAGTTCATTCTGTGACTCTCCCCCCTCCTCTGTCCCCTCCCCCTCACCAATTCAAAATGTCAGTGAAAATATTTGTCAAAAAAATCAATATCTGGACATTTTACCAAGCATCTTCATAGATCAGCTGATTTGGAGCCCACTCCTGCACTTCTGAAATCGGTTACACCTTTGCCATTGACTCCAGGCACAAGACTGAGCCCTGGGAGTGCTCCAGGATGATATGCCTGGTTTATGAAAGCTTTTCATTGGTTCACACTCATTCTAATCATTCTTCCCAGGGATACTGAAAATAAAGATATGCTGCTTTTTTTTTCCTTTTTAATTAAATGCTAGCAAGCATTTATACTCAGTGATGGATACCCTAAGCAAAAACCTAACTATTACAAAGTCTCTTCCTACACATAGATACCAAATATCCAGACGTCTTTACTGTGTACAACACATTGGTGGGTCTGGGGAAAAGATTATAGCTGCACTTCAATATTCCCCAAATCCAGGTGGTGCAGAGCTATACAAAAATGTCTTGTTTTGATTTTAAGTGTATAGAACTTGTCAAACTTCATAAAGGGTTTGAATTTGGGCCCATATGTACATTACTTAAAGTGGTCCACAGCCCCTTAATTATACATCCTCATCTTGATGAAGTTCAATGTGGAATAAATGTATTAAATTGGGAAGTCAAGAAAAATAATGATGATAGGAGCTTTAACAATGATGGGACTCATTTCTTTAGCATAAACATGATTCACCGTATCCTCTTCTTTCTGAGTCAATGTTTCTGTTGCCAACAATTTAGAGTAATAAGATCTAACACCTACTTTATATGGAGCATAGATGCTTCTGAATCCAAACTAAGTCATATAGTGCTGAACAGCTGAGAAGTTAGCCTGTCCCTAAGCTGCTGAGTCATTTATTTTGGATGAATAGAAGAATGCTGTCGTGTTTTCTCAAATTTGCATCAATAGGGACAATAGACATAGATATGTGGAATCTGTTTGTTAACACAGGGCAAATGATTTTGGCCAGTTTTTTTTGCTGACTAGTACAGATTTGGGTTGATAAAAATTTTCTTGAATTTGCCTTAAGTTTGGCAGATTGGGTTGAAAGTAAAAAAGAGAAAAAATTCTGAAATGTCAAAACAATCGGCTGAGCTAATGGAGAGAGCCTGGAATATGCTGTAGGCTGGTGATTAGGGCACTTAGCTAGGAGCAGGGTTGTGTGTTCAAGTCCTGCCCCAGAATCCCTCCAGAGCATGGATTCAAACCTGTCTCCCACATCCCAAATGAGTACCTCACCACTAGGCTCCATCACCTGCTGCTCTTCAGGTTTGTGAAACTAGTCTTTCATTTTCTTTGCTTTTATTAAAAAAGGCTAAAGATGTGAACAAAACAAATTTTTTATAATTTTCTTGATTCCCTGCAAATTCTGAAAAATGTTGGTTTTGGTTTGACCCAAACTCTTTTTATTTTTTTGTATTTTTCAGAACCATTAGTGACCCCCCCCAAAAAAACCCAGTTACTTGTACCATTGTAGTTTGTATGCTTACTAGGTTTTAAATTGCAAGGTCCAAATATAACCTGAGTGCTCTGTTTCATGATAACACAATTAGTTTCCATGGAGACAATTATGCTGTCATAAACAGAGGGTTATGACTTCAACAGAGAGAGAAACAGCATGAGCCCACAAACTTCTAAGCAACAAAAATGCTCTTCTTTTCCTTAATCTGCAGTAGTAAAAAGCTACCACAGGGAACAAAAGAACTATCTCTGCTTGTAATATTTTCAGTGTTTAGTATACTAATACTGTATGCTAATGCTGTGTGTGTCTGCATCTCACCTCTCTTTTAGCTCAGAAGGTGTGTAATATAGAGCTTGCAGTCCCTTCCATGGATAACAATTTCAATAGCTGTGCTAAAATGGAGCCAGATACTCAGCTGGCATAAATTAGTCCAGCTCTATTTAGGTCAATGGAACTATGCTGATTTAAATCATCTGAGGATCTAGTTCCATGGTGCGAATCTACACTTTCAGGCAGTGGGTCAGGTAATAGAACCATCTTTTAGCATTGAGGATGAATATCTGATGTGTTTTTTTTCCCCTCTTTTAAACAGAAGCTTTCTTCAAACTCTGAGTGATTCAGCTTCTGTTCTCCAATTACTGTCTACTCAGGAGTTCAGGAAATGAGTGAGGAATCTGTGATAGTGTTGTTTAGGTCACCATTCAGGCCAATTAGCAATGGCGGACTTCTTCCCTGTTTCTCCCTCTTCCTCCATAGCCACCCATCTCCTTTGAGATTCGTGGTGAACTGCACATGCACTTTAAATGGAGTGGGGTGGATTTTCATTAGAGGCTTCACTTTTCTCTGAGACTATTTGCATCCTTTCTATGGTCCTCCCACTAAATAATCCCCCTCAGTTTTTAAACTACTAAACCCGCAGCAGTGGAAAACAAATCCAATACAATCTAATGTCAGGATTGATATATCTTAAAGGACAGTGTGGCGGATGAGACTGACTGGTGCATGTTCACCATTCAGTGAGTGAGTTGCATGATGTATCTAGGTAGCCTAGTTGTTGTGCACTATGCTTGTTGGTATTTTTAATTTTGCATTAGGGAAATAGGGATGTAACCTGTGAGCGGAGAAACATATTCAGCATTTGCATATGAATGTTGCTCATTGTGTACATTTAAAAATTATTCTACAGCAACAAAAATAAATAATTGCTAATGTAGTAGTAATTGTAGTTCTAAAAAGACACAGAGGGACGGATTCTGCCACTCTTGCTAATGCCGAGTAGTACTTTGCTCCACATGTAGTTTTACTGAAGCCAAGGGAACTCCTCAGGGAGTAAGAAACAACACAACATGACTGAGCGCGGCAGAGTTTAGCTCTTAGATATTGTTTGGGTGGGTAGGAAAGACAGTAACAAAGGGAATTCAAAACAGTTTTTCACCCATTATGGAAATGAAACTTTATGTATTTGATATATACTGTACATATGCGTGTGTGTATATACTTATAAAATATGCAGTATAAATATTAAAACAAAATGTGTGTGTATATATAAATAGTGTGTGTATACACATACTGTATATAGTGTATTTTATATATACATATTGTAAATATATATTGAGGCTCCTTCTCTCTCCTTCAATTTAGTAATTCAGTGGTACTGTCTTGCCAACACACATGGCCAGTTTTCTTTGTTCAGTGATGACAAGAGCTTTTACAACTTAAAAAAAATCTGACACAGTTCCAGCTTTTCCCCACCCTTTTTTCCAGGGTTTTATGTTACATGAATGAGAAGGATATATATACTGGGTGAACCTTCTGTGTTCAGCTGTTAAACTGACAGCTTTTTCTTCTGTCATGAGAAGGCTTTCAGTAATTTGGATATGGTGCCTTTTTCCTGTCACTGCCAAGAACAATGCTTCTGTTCAGGCTGACATCAGAGGTATAGAATTGCTCTGTGTTTGACCTCTGATAGCTCTGCATAATAGATCTGTGAATCACAAATAGTCTATTTGGGTGCATAGCTCAAGTCAAAGCACCAGTATAGATGACAAATATGTGTACGTCAGAGAGGACAGAGGTTGTGGGGGGGAGGCGAATGTCACGATTCATAGACTTGCCACTCTAGATCCCTATTTGCAAAGAATGGATCTTCCTTATGTGGGTGCAATATTAACTGTAATTACACTTTTTCCAGATCTCCATATTTTCCAGCGGCTTCTGAACAGTAGCAATGTGCCATATAAAAAGAGAAGCTCTGTCTCATTTATGTACAGATGAAACAGCACTTTGGAAGGGTATTCTTTACGAGAACAGTTAAAGGTGAAAGTTGTGACTTGTTGTTTTGACCTTTGCATAGGTTTTTGTAAAATTCAGTATGCAGTTTTGAATAGGGGTGCGTAGTGGGTATTCAGTGATGAAGGGCCGTGGGGCATAGGCTGGATTACGCAGCTGTTCATTTTAAGACATTCTGAGGTTAAGGTGGTTTTTTTTTTTTTTTTTTTTTTCTTTTTTTTTTAAGTGCAGAATCTTTGTAAAGCAATAGTAATGTGTTTTGGGACTCCACTGAAAATCACTTTGACTTAACTTAGTTTTTTGTTCAGGAATGTTGTTCTTCTTTTTATTTTATTATATTTTGCATTGCAGTAGCGCTATAGGCCCCACTGTACATAGAGTAAGAGTCTCTGCCCTGAAGAGCTTACAATCAAAATAGACACGACAGGGGGAAATGACGTATTATCCTCGCCATGCAGATCAGGAACTGAGGCTGGTGAGGTTAAGGTACCAAGGTCACCAGGCAGTCTGTGCCAGATCTCCTGAATCTCAGTGCAGAGCCTCAACTACAAGGCAATCAATGCTCTCAATAGTGCGATTCAAGCACCAACATCTTAAATTGAGCTGGCGTACAAGGTCTGCAGAAAGGGAGCCCTGCTGTGGCAGATGTTTGGAAGTCTATAGGTATATGTGAAGATGGAATTATACCTGAGTAGGCTAAGGTGCCTTACCGTCCCCCTCCCACCCCATGATGTGGGCTTGGGAGAAAACTGCAGAGAGGAGACAGCCAGAAACTCCAGCCAGTAGAGTAGAAGTAACCAAAGCAGGGACCTTTGATCCCTTGGAAATTCTGAAAACTTTGTAGTTTTGGTTGGACTTCCTTGCCCTGTGCTGATTGGCTATTTGCTCCATACCTCCCTCTCCCTCCCTTACAGTCTCGTCACCTCAGCTTCACTCCACACCTGCCCCTCTTGTCCCCATCCTTTCCCTTTTTCTTTAGCTGTTCCTCTTTTAAGTAACATGCCCCCACACAAACACCCCACCCCCCAAATCAGGGTACTAAGATTGCACTTGCTGCCATCCCATTGTTCATTCTGTGCATGTTCCACCCCTCATCCTACCCCCTTCCCGTATCTGTCTTGTCAGGTTGCATTGTAAGGTCTGTGGGCAGTCACCAGCTACTGTTCTGTGTTTGACCAGCACCTAGTACAAAGGGGTCCCCACTCTTGGCTGGCCCTTAGGCATCTCTGTAATAAACATGTTAAATATGGGTTGAGGGAATGAGAGGAAGAGCAGGGGAGGCTATTATATGCAGGGAAAATTTCAAGTACTTTCCCTTTCTCTGTTCCCCCTTGTGTCCTCCTAAGGCTCCATAGGAAGCAGGAAGATAAGAAATTGCACAAAAGAACTCCTCCTTCTGAATGCTGCAGACTTGAGGCGTTTGGTTAGCTGAGCAGAGAAGAGAAAGATGTATTGAAAAACACCCTCTCTCTCTTCATAAATATAGGTGAATTGCTGATCGATCTTATCCCCACTAGCACTTAGTGACCAATTCCTACTGCAAGCAAACAGATGATCAACTCAAACTCTTATAATCAATTTTGGAGTAAGAAACACTGCAAAATTCAAACATTCCAGTTAATGGATGGATAATCACCTCAAGATCTGTTTGATGCCTATGGAGTGTGATGACAATGGTTATTGTGAAGACTGGCGTTAACACCATTCCAAAATATAGTTGAGGGAGAACAAAAGGCAAGGCCTCTTTTAGAGGAAAACTAGAAAATGTCTGTGCTAAAGCACCCTCCAGAGCAAGGCTCCAGGCTTTAAAAAAAATTATTTCCATTTGAATGTTAGTTATGTATTCAAATGCTGTTTTGGGCCATTTTTATGGGAGGTATTATTTGTGAGGGGTAATCTCCTCTATTGTCTTGGTTTTATAGGGCATATTGCCTTGTTGTATAATTGTGTTATTTTGTTTGTTTTGCGAAAGCTCTCAAAGCCTTATGGCATTATTTATTTTCTTTGGCAACCATAGTTGTTGTTAGTAGCGATGGAAGTGGTTTCAAATCTTATACTGCACTTTCCTCCCAGGATAGCTTTTGAGACTTAGAACATAAAAAGTGATATCTTTATTAGGAGTAGTATACAAAAGGGTTTAATATAAGCAGGGGACAGTTTATAAGGGGCTAAATTAAACCCTTGTGTAGTCTATTCTAGTTAATAGAGTTGCAGCATGGATGAATTTGGCCCAATATTATTAAAAGTTCAGCAACTTTTAGTTTCATTTTTTTTTTTTAAAGTAAAAAGATGCATCAAATCTTTCTGGAAAAGTAGAGCAATTGTTAGAAAAATGTCGGACTTTTAAGGCAAAGCTTCTTAGTGAGAAGAAAACATTATATTTAAATACCCATTAAAAATAAATTAAAATATGTAGGTCTTAGTCATATTCCTTGGTGCAATATATGAAGCAGTAACCAGAAAATCAATCTTTGGGTAGTGACTGACTAATCTTACTAGAAAAGTAGGTATTTAATTTGACATATTCTCAATGCCACCATTTACAGAATCTGGGACAATTACTGACAAAAGCTAGCATATTATGTTTGTATGAGATGGACTTTTCTCTTTGGTAATAAAAATTAACAAAGTGAATGTTTAAGTCCAGGCTTGAAGTGACTAGATACTTAACTATAAAATTCTGTCTCCTTCATAATGAAACTTTATTTTGTAGGTAGTAAATTAATAATAGGCAATTTGCTTGTTATTTACCAAACACCTTTAATTTTGCACCAAATGGAAGACAATTTGTAGCATTTTATATAAAAGTAAGATGATAACATTTGCCATTTAATTTTTTTTCCCGAAAATCCTTAACTGGCCTATAGAATATCCAGTGCAGTGTATCTGAACTTCTAGCATTTTAGAACCTCTGCCTGTGTGTAGGGCAAGTAATTTACAAATTGCCATCTATGTGCCAACTACTATTTCTGCCACTAATGAGTCGAGTATCTTGCATTAATAGTCCATTCAGGTAAAGCAAGATACACATGGAAGCTGGCTGTTTTCCCATTAATCTTAGAGTTTAATGCAATAATACTAAAAGAAGATGTGAGTCAGATCCACAGATGGTGTTCATCAGTGTAGTTTCACTGAAGTTAGTAGAGCTGTGCCAAGTTACCCCAGCTGAAGATCTTGACTCACTGATCACATTAAGGGGTGGAAGGAAATGTCCCTTTGCTCTGCAGGACAGTATCTCCTAATCACAGTCCCTTCCTCCATCCTGTGGGCTGTAAATCAATGGCCCAGGTCCCCAGCTGATGTACATTGTCATAATTCCACTGACTCCAACTGAGCAATGACTACTTACATAAGTTGAGGATCTGGTCCATTATGCTACATAAGTGCTAAGGTATGCCCAAAGGGAGGCCTGTTTCTGCAAATCACTATAGGTCCTCAGGACCAGAGATGCAGACCTTAGGAGGTGTGTAGGAGAGAAGCTCCCTTTCTTTTGCCGGCTAGATGGCTGTATAACTAGGTACTCCTCTTAAGGAGACACGTCTGCCTACTGTGGGGTTCTTACACTGTTCTCAGAAGCATCTGGTACTGGCCTCTGATGGGGGGCAGGATACTAGACTAGATGAACCTTGGGTTTGATACAGTATGGCAATCCCCATATTCCTAGGTCGAGAGGGAGTGGTAGGTTGAATGTGACTTCCAAATGTGACTTGCTATAACAAGTACTGTAGAACAGATTAAGTGAACAGGTCAATAATCATTGAAAAGGACAATAATTTGTACATTGCAACACAGGTTCTTGCTGATGAGTCATGTATATTTTTAAATATCTTACCAGTTAAAATGGTTTTGAGCAATGCTGTAAGGTGGAGCGAGGGGTAATAGATGTCTGCCTCAAGGACAGATTGTGGCAATTCTCAATGTGTGGGAAGACTTCACAAATATAAATCAGCTGCCACCACTGCTGAGTGAATTCTCATCACTTCAGAGCATAGTATGAATCCTTGATGTTGCTCTATTTTCCTATGAGGCATGTTGCTGTGTCTCAAGGGAACAGATGGGAGCATCTTGAGTCTGGAAATGA
The DNA here is from genome assembly GCF_013100865.1 of Trachemys scripta elegans. Lineage (NCBI taxonomy): Eukaryota > Metazoa > Chordata > Testudines > Emydidae > Trachemys > Trachemys scripta. The sequence continues at coordinate 30,150,947 of NC_048310.1, read as the reverse complement.
AAAACAGATTTGCATGTGTGCCGTGCATGCAGGCAAAGATTGTATAATATTGATGATCAAAGATAATAGCTAAGGAATAGAAGTTGTGAACAGAAGATTCATATTGTTATGAGAAAAAAAATCATCAGCATGCTTGCTCCAACACTTACTAACTCAAAACTGAGCACTGAGAACCTCACACAACCCCAAGCAAACAAAATACACTAGAGATATGTACAATGTGGATGGGTAGCTGAAGGGAAACAGATTTTCATCACAGTTGTTAGGTTTTATTCCTAACCACATAGTAAAAGAAGACTCAGCAAGTTCAGCAAAATCATGCGCCCAATTCTAATTTGGTGTGTTACAGAAGAGAAGCAGCAGGATGAAAAGGCGGGTAACTATATATGGCTGTTAGCTAAAAATATAAAATAACCTTAACTTTGTCTGGGGTTAGGGCAGGAAGGGTAGCAAGGTGTTGCTTTTACCTTCATCTCTGTCTCGAACAAGAAGCAGCAACAGGAAAAGGATTAGAAGAGATTCTCGGGTGCAGTTCTTTCTACTGGCTAAATGCAGGGAAAAGGGTCTGAATGGTTATGTTGTCAGTACAAAACTGGTCCATCCCTCAAGTATACAGTGACCCCCACTAATGGCTCTGTCCTCCAGGAGAGGGAGGAAAAGGACCACTTGACTTCTTTGTCAGTATTAAGAACTGTTTTTCAGACTTTCTGGTGAAGACTGGACACTGGAAAAGCTTTGACCTTTCCTCCCTTTCCAAAGACAGAATCAACATTTATTTTTACTCAGCGGTCAATAGAAGAAAACCCAGTCAGGGAACTTTCTGCCTCTCCTGCTCATGACCACAGAGTAGCAATGCAACTGTCTCCCTGTATCTTCCTCTCTTTTTCAACCACTTTTGGTGTGAATTGTTCGCTTTCCTTTTGATAGGCATGCACATGAGAATCTGCCTGAGATATCTCAGGGTAGGTCAACACTGCAGTTAGAGGTTTGACTGCAGCACATAGAGCAGGGGTCGGCAACCTTTCAGAAGTGCTGTGCCGAGTCTTCATTTATTCACTCTGATTTAAGGTTTTGTGTGCCAGTAATACATTTTAACGCTTTTAGAAGGTCTCTTTCTATAAGTCTATAATATATAACTATACTGTTGTATGTAAAGTAAATAAGGTTTTTAAAATGTTTAAGAAGCTTCATTTAAAATTAAATTAAAATGCAGAGCCCCCCGGAGCAGTGGCCAGGACCCGGGCAGTGTGATTGCCGCCAAAAATCAGCTCGTGTGCCGCCTTCGGCACACGTGCCATAAGTTGCCTACCCCTGATATAGAGGCATACCTGAGCTATCTTTGATCTAGCTAGCTTGACTACCACTAGCAGTTAAGCCATGGCAGTACAGGCTGTACAAGCCCACCCAGGACCTCGGTATGTACTAGAGCGGCTACGCATATCTACACATGCTGCAGTCACACCCCTGACTGCAGTGTAGACCTAATCCTTGGCTATATTAATCTCAGGGCCAGATTCTTATGTGCATATGTATCAAAAAGAAAGTGGTAAAAAGGAGAGAGACAGTTGCACTCCTGTGCTGTGGTCATGAGAAGGAGAAGGTGGAAAGTGCCCCGAATGGGTTTTCTTATGTTGCTCCCTTTATGAGTAAAAATAAAATTGTCTCTGCCTGTAGAATCTTAGCTGCATTAGGACTGTGACTGCTCTTACTTAAACCAATTTTACATTAGCGCAACTTACTGCTTATTCATATCCGTGTGAGAGAAGAATCTGCTCCATTGTACTGCAGGCATTATATAGTTAGTTATAAAGTCCACCCATGGTAAATTCAGTGCTATTTCATATTGTAAGCAAGCTGCTTTATTAAAAAAAAAAATTACTGTGCACTGAAGTCATTACTTTTTTTCAGGCCCCATCTAATACAAATATATTAGGACTCTTTTTCCTTAGCAGAGCTCCTGCATAGTGGAAACTCATTTGGACTCTGTGGAGACAAGCCCTTAGTTGTATAACAGTTTTTGCTAAAGAATCAAGCTTTTTTAAAAAAAAAAAGGCTTGAAACTAATGAAAACGTCCATGATGTAGTCAGTCTTTTGCTGTTAATGGGGAAAGAAGATTCCTGAGTCTATTGTATATTATGAGGCTCTAGGGTGGCTATTTGAAGTAGGTTAACTTTAAAAAACATCTTTTGCCAATGTTTTGTGACCTTTGCTCTTTACACAACAAAAATAATATGACAAAACCACATAGGAACAGTTGGGACCCAAATAACTGTTCACTAAATGCACACAAACAAAGCCTAACTACATACATACTACAGCTCTGACTGGTTCTGGTGACTTCTAAGACAAAGAACACGGTGAGTTCCTCTAGAGGGCTCACAAACACCCTAAAGGAATACTACCTTATTCCTTCATATCACACATTGCCAATTTTGATTTTAATTTTTAAAGTTAGTCCACTTCCATTTTAGGTAAATATTGTGGTGTAAATAAGGAAATATGCTGTATCCTATGTTAAATCAAACTAACAAAATCCCATTCACTTATTGAACCACAATACAATAAAATATCCTAAGGTTTTATACTATTATCATTAGGATCAAGTGCATTGGGACTGATAAATTCCCATGACGGTTTTAGAGGGATATATTCAATGCTTTGCACACTTTGTTCCAACACTTCATTTCCAGTGGAGAAATGTGCTAGTACCAAAAAGCTGCCCTAGCACAGTTAGGTGCCTTTCCCAGTGACTAACTTACACAGCTGCCCTCTTAGCATGTTGGCTTTGTGGATCACAGTCTAAGGCACCTGTCTCTCCCCATTCATTGTATAGGGAGTGTAGGCATCTAACTCAGGCTAACCTAACTCTGCTAGTGATCCATGAACTGGGGGAAGATAGGCAGTCCTCTGCCTAAGTTGCATGTGGGGGAGGAGAACCTCCCTTATGATCTTTAGCCTAGTGTACTCCCACAGGATGTGAACTTGTTTGAGGGGGCCGAGCCGGTAGGTGTGCTTAGAGATCACCTACCAATTAGGCCCTGCCATGTGGCTTTGGGGAGCTGAATTCCCATCTTTCCTAGTCTGTGAATAGCTCCCGCCTATGCCCTAGAGATAGGTGTCTGGATGACTATCATGAGGCAGTAGTGCACTCAGGCAGGAGATAGATGCCCAGACCCTAGTGTGAGGTGCAGTGCACATGCCCAGAGGAAAAAACTTTAGACATCTACAGGGTTAGGCAGCAACTGAGCAGGAGTTCTATGGATTGCAGAGGTGCATAGAACTGGGACTTCAGGCCCTAAAAACTTTTATGGATCCTGCCCAAATGTCTTTTGAAAAACTGATGCATGTTGTCGTTCAGATGGACAAGAACATTACAAGCATTCATGCAATAACCAGTTCATTTAGAGATCTGTAAATCACATGTTCTAATAAATTTTAATGTATAGAGAGATTTTTAGGTTCTATAATGACACATTAAAATCCTACCAACCTCCTCCAATTCTAGTTTCTCCCTGGCTACTTACTGAGTATGGGCCCTATCCTTGTGTTAGGTGAGCTGTGCCTTGAACAAGACTGAATGGGGATGGGGCGGGGAAGGAGAAAAGGTCACTTTTATGCCACCTTCATATCCCTGATACTGGGGTAGGCAGGGAACTAATTCAGCTCCAGCCCATCAAATTACAACCTGCTGGTTGCTCTAAGTTTTGCCTAGGTGAAACACCACCAACTGGTCAGGGGGATAGATGGAACATAGCGGAAATCCAGCTATGCCTCTTTCCCTGTGTCTCTCATCCCCAGTCAAAAAGGCTATGAGGGGAGCAAGGCTTAGAGCTATACCAGCTCTGTGCTACTGGAGGGTTTTCCTGTGAGAAGGACTCTTCAGCTAGCCCTTTAGAAAGTCTGTTTTAAGTCTGGTTTGTGCTTTCAAAGAGTCAATGACATGGTTGGAGTGGCAGCCAATGAAGATGATTTTTAGCAATCAAATTTTGTACAGCCAGGAGGGGGGCATTGTGGGGATCTGGATGGCCAGAGTGGAGTTTTTGCTAAAATAATAAACAGCTCAGGTGTCTGTCTTATTGTTAATTAAATCAAGATGGAACTTGGCTGGAAGATTGGGGCAGCCGCTGTGGTCCTGATTCTGTTAATATAGCTGCTTTCAGCAGGAAGCTCAGAAATGGCTATTTCATTACAGAGCTTCACTTTGAACATAACAACGTAGAGTTTACACAAGGAAAGATATTCTCTTTGCCGTGGCCATTGTGCTGAATCATATGAGCACAATTTTCTATAAAGTACTTTCCTGGGATCTGGCTTTTCTTAAATTTTGCCTAATTTTGATAAGTCTGGTTGTTTTCGGTGTCTTTGTACCATGAGGTGACCGTATCATTTTCACGATCCATACAGTGACTGGCCTGATTCATTAACTCTAGTAATGATAAAATAACTTAAAAATGTGTATGTGCTTGTTATCTGCCAATCCCCTGCTCTGCAAATCCTGCAATCTGGTAGTGCTCAAACTAAAATCACTTGATGGAAATTCAAACAAAACAAATACTCAAAAGTTTAAGTACATTAGAGGCCTGATTTTTTCCATAAGAGCTCAGCTCCCACTTAAATGTGACCTTAAGTGTCACAACAGGAGCTGCTAGATGCTAAGTACCAGAGCTCTTGAACACTTAGCCCTTGGAGTCCAATGTAAATAATAATATGAAATATTTCTAGAACAATAGTTTTCTTAAAAAAACCCAACCCCAATCTTGTTTTATTCTCATCATTAACATCATGGAACATGCTGTAGGAATATGCTCAAGGAATAGAGGTGTGAAGCAGGAAAGGTGTTCAATTAGGAGCTCCAGGGCTCTTATCTCATTCATGGTTTGTATTATATTAATGAGTGACATACCGTATTATCTTACATACAATTACACCAAACAATAGCAGCTGAAAAATTAGATGCAAAGTCGACATAAAAGAAAGACTTTACTCATGTATTTTTACAGTAACAATGCTGTATCTACCCTTTCCAATTTTAAATTCATCTCTAGAAACATTTTACTGGAAAATACATAAGCAAATTAAAATAATGTGATTAAAATGTCTGTCTTACCTGGTTTTTCTCTAGGTATCATGTGTAATTACTGTCTCATGATAACTGCATTGTAGTATGTGAATACGTGGAGTTAAAATGACTTATCTCATGATATCATGTCATCACTGGATGTTTGTTTACATCTGGATCCTCTACGGATAAAACAGATGAATAAATCAATGGAGGTCACTTTGACACTTGTGCATATATATTTATTGAAGGTGAACCTGATGTGACTTTTTTGATATCTTGCTAAAGATAAAGAAGTGAGTAATAGTTATGCATTAAGTCATACCAATCAGTCAGAGTGCCCTTATTCTCGTATGCAGGTTACCTGTGCTCCAGACTTCAGTACTATAGATCATTAAACAGGTGGAACAATGGATACTTACTGACATAACAAATGACTCTTTTCTACCATTCATGAGCCAGGATTTTCTTCAGATATGTAAAAACAAATAACTGACTTTCTAGCAGCAATATGTCTGAAGATGACAACATATTTGTAGGAGAAGCAGGGGTGGAGAATTTGGACCCTAGTTTGTATGGAATTCACTTAGTCTGTTGGAAGTGCCTAGTGATGGTGAAGTGTAGACAGAGAGATGTGTTCACAGTCTTAATATTTTACCATGTCTGAACCTTGAGACCCTCACATGGAAAGTGCTATACAAATGCAAAGAATCAAATTACCACAGTTTCCCTGTGAAAATGTTACAGGTTGCTGCGTTTTCCCATGAGTGCTCTGTCTCTCATCCATCTCATACTACAAACATTCCAGGTCTTTTTCTCTTTCTCTTTTCCCCTTCCCCTTTTCAGCCAGTGCTGCCTCTGAAGAGCTGGCTCATTCCCGAGTGGTGCCATAATTTGAGGTAGCGCCTTCCCCCATTGTATCTTCTCATCTTTGTAAAGTCTTGGATCCTTAGCTGGAAAGTGGTATAAAGTCCAAATGTTATTATTAGCCCCTCCCTTTCTCCTTATCCTCATCATCAGTTCTTTGCAAGAGTCAGTCCAACTGGTTGAAATGAAGTGAGTTAGCTGCAGGAAGGAGAGAAGGTGCCCAATGCATATAGACAGACTGGCCAAGGATCTGTTGTATATAGGTGAATATGCTTACAGTATACCATTGGCCAGCCTAACCAATAGGATAGGTATCACAGGGGTCCTACTGGTAGTCATCATCTCCCAAATTACACAATCACGTAAACAACAATCCAGCAGTCACATTCAATGTTAGTAATTACATCTGGTTTCACGTTTTTTTGGTAGACAGATTCTTATTTCAGCTGACAAGTATCAGGGGGTAGCCGTGTTAGTCTGTATCTACAAAAACAACAAAGAGTCTGGTGGCACCTTAAAGACTAACAGATTTATTTGGGCATAAGCTTTCGTGAGTAAAAACCTCACTTCTTCGGTTGCATCCGAAGAAGTGAGGTTTTTACTCACGAAAGCTTATGCCCAAATAAATCTGTTAGTCTTTAAGGTGCCACCAGACTCTTTGTTGTTATTTCAGCTGAGTTTCTTTCTCCAATCTGGATATTTAACAGTTAATTCAGACAGAATAAATGACCGTTCATCTAGAGATTAGAGACGAGAAATCTTGATTGATTGTACACTGGTTAAGATTAATACAGATAAAATCTATGTCCTTGGTTATGACTTGCTTTTTGATAATATGCTATGGTTAGATTGCTAGCCAACACACTATGAAGACATCTGACTTCCCTACTTTCTAAATAATAAATTTGTTGAAAGCAAACACGTATTTAGATTTACATCTGTAACCCCTACCATCTATCTAGAACTGTACATACAAGACAAATATGTCATGATTCCTGGGTCTTTTTGTGGACATTTCAGTATGTCTGACCTGAAATGATCTGTAATGTTGATGCCCACTTCTTCCCTTACCTATGGAATGGACTCCTGCTTTTCTACATTAATGGTGGAAGTAGCACTTTAAGAAAACAGGATACTTGTTACAGCTGTGTGAAAAGGCTTGTACGTTAAATGTAACTGACTAAATCTGCCCTTTTGCCTGGTTCATGAAAGGAACTTCATCTTTGAGTTTTAATAGTTGTGTACACTGCTAGTCAGGACCCATAAAGCAAAAGATCCCTTAAGAGGACTTAAGATGTTCATAGCTCTTATATGGGTCCGTTGCCCAGGGCAGAGTTTCACCTAATATGACTATTCTGCTTGTTCTGTTTGCAGATAGGCTGCTGTATTGTGTATCTTTCACACACCCTGTTCCCTTTTACCTCTTTCTCCTTATGATGCCAAATAAAATATAGGATGACAAAATGAAGCCATTCACAGAATGGAAGAAAAAAGGGAGAAGGAGAAAAATGGGAGTAAAAGAGGGAATAAAAAAACAAGTGGGTCTGTCTTTGAGTGCTTCAGTAAAGCAAAGAGCCCATACGATAGTGACAGATTTATTTTGGAAAAGAAAATCAAATTTAAAGAAAACTAAAAACTCTCTGTGCATTTAAAAAAAAATCCATTAGAAATTAAAGAGGTTTTTATCTAGCTGATTGTTAGTTGTGACTTTTGGATCCATATGGTAATGTAAAAGATAAAAGCCAGAAAAATGTGAAATTTATTTGACCTCCACTTCTTGCTGTTTTTATCTAGTTCTTGGGGAAAGGATTAGTGGTCCTGGGACTATTAGGTTAAAGGAAGCCCTGCTTAGCAGCATCTGTTTTACTCCAAACATGTCTACTCCCTTGTGGAGAAAGCAATAAACTTCTGTGCTTCAGGTCACGTACCTGAGGACTGGCAGTTCTTTTCAATATCTTAGATTAAATGAACTGTGAAATATTTGTTTTATTAGAAGAGCTTTAGTTTACTTGTGAGCTGTTTTCTAAATCATTTCTGCCCAGAGTAGCTTTGGAAATCAAGCAGTGTGTATAGAACACAGTGTTTAGAAACATTCTCAACAGTCTGGTTATGCAATGCTTCATTATGCTGATTGTTAAAACACTCCTAGGGGTCTATTCTCCTCTTGAAATGCATGCATAAATCTCACTGAAGCTAATGGAAGTTATGTACGTATATCAAAAGGAGAGCACAGGAAGATCCCATAGCACAATCTTTACAGACTATATGCATGACATGAAATTTAAATTATGAAATAAGAGACAGGAGGAAAGATAGTCTTGTGGTTGAGGCCCTGGACTGGGACTTAGGAGTTCCATTTCTGGCTTCTCCACATATTTCCAATGTGACCTTGGGTAAGTCATTTAATCTCTGTGCTTCAGTTTCCCATCTGTAAAATGAGGATAATACTTTTTCTCTCATCTTTTGTCTGCTTTATCCATTTAAGACTATAAACTCTACTGCGTAGGCACGTTCTCCTACTATGTGTTTGTACAACATCTAGGGCCCCCATAACAATTGGGTTATATATCTATAACCATAATATGAATACTACTACTTGTAACTGATGATAATAAGGACTCAGTAACATGTAATAAAGCACTTCTGTATGAAAGGGTGTGAGTCTGTTGAGGGAATTGGATTAAGCTATGATCAATTTAAGACACAAGACTAGGGAGACAAAGGTACAGTATTTACACTTGCATAGGAATCATGGGGTCACCAGATTTTTGATGAAAAAGGATCTTAATCAAGTGCACACATTTCTAGGATCTTACTAAATTTTACTTTTGTGCGTCAAAGGAATGTTTCTTATAGTGGAGAGTTTCTAAGATCATTCCTATTGAGGGTGAATTCTGTAGCAGAGCCGTACCTGGAGGTGATGAATGTTCCAGTCTCTGCCAGAGTTTCAGCTGAAGTGCTAAAAGTACCAAGGGATTTGTGGCCTAAGAGCGGTGAGCTAGACCCATATACCTCTTGGCTAGCAAAGGCCAGAGTGGAAGCATTGAGGAGATTATTGGAAGGATATAACAAGATAATTGTTAGTTTCTTGAGGAAGGGCCTATCAGTTTCATATTAGTCCTGAATATAGCATTCTCTCTTACTGGAACTGAATATAAATAAATTGTCCATGCTGACTTTTTAAACCTGTTAAATGTTTTTTTTTATTATATTGACCATGAGGTGGCACGACACATCTGCAGACCCAGCAGAATTCGAGATAGTCATTACTGAGTGACTCTACTCCTTTTGGGGAGAGCTCTCAAGGTATAGGCAATTGCCCATCTGCTCTGATGACTCTTTCACATGGGGTTCCAGTCAGTGTATCCATGGGACCTTTGGGGAGGGAGTGTTAGTGAGGAGACATGGGTTATGGTGCCTTCAGTATGTGAAAAAACACCTAGCTCGCTATCTCCATGTTATCTGACTTGGTCAGTGTGCTTGAGAGACTTATCTAGGACCTTATGGACATTAAGATATGAAATGTAGGTGGCAGGGGCTCATTCTGTTACATCCGCTGAGAACTGGGCCCATGTTGTTCTTTTTGCAAACCTTCAAATACATATAATTGTCCCCTGAGGAGGGAGATGTACTTCAGGGCTCTGAGATATCACAACCCATTCAAGCTTCATTTTCACAGCTACCATGATATCATCAGTACCTCTTGATATGCGCTGATAGTATTATAGCTCACAGTTGCCTGCGTAATCTCTCTCCATAGACAAGTGCAATAGAAGATTTTGCAAGCCAAACAGCAACTTGCATCCATTTATCTCCATTTAAAATAAAGTCATTTTAAGGACCATTTATATTTTGTCTTGTGTATCTTTTTAAAGCCAATAGTAACCAGGATATCTTCCCCTTTCTTTAAAACTGCATTATAGCAGCTGTAGTGTTAAGTGTGTTTTCTTCTGCTGTTAAATATTTTATCTTGACCACAGCTTGCATATCAGCAAACTTGTAGCTTGTATGTTGACTGTTATCTTCTGTGTACCAAAGTACAAGATAGTTTGGAATAATTAAATAACATTGCTTCTCTATTATCCTCAGAGGGCTGATACTGTTTTCTTTTAAGAAGATAAAAGGTAAACATAAATTCTAACAAATCACAATAGCATTTATCATCCTATAGTTTAAGTCAGGATAATAATATAACAAAAACAAGATGAAATCCACCCTTTCTTACTACATATATATCTTCTGTATTTATTCTGCTGATATAGCTATTGAAAAGGAAAACAATGACTGTTGCAACACTGCCTTTAGCAAGGCCATTGTAAATGTCAGAATAACACAATAAGTATTATAGCCCTATTTTTCATAGGTTTATAACTAAAGATGGATGACTAGGTCTGGGTAGGAAAAGAAGCAAACCAAAATTGCCAGTCTGATTTCTGCACATAAGAGGTTTTGATGAGTTTGGGATAAGTTTTCAAAATACTGGATGCTTAATTGAACTGGACCTTTTGACATTTATAATGTTTGCCTGCCATTATTCATAACTTCTCTGTGAAATGTAACTGGGCTACGGCTACATGTAGACTTCCAAAAGTTCAAAAGACCTCTAATTTGTGCCTCCACTCTTAGAACATTGGAAGGATAGAACATGTGTGGTCAGTGCATTTCCATCAGCGTGACTGACATTCATGACAGTCTAGTGCAGGGGTAGGCAACCTATGGCACGCGTGCCTAAGACGGCACGTGAGCTGATTTTCAGTGGCACTCACGCTGCCCAGGTCCTGGCCACTGGTCCGGGGGGCTCTGCATTTTAATTTAATTTTAAATGAAGCTTCTTAAATATTTTAAAAACCTTATTTACTTTACATACAATAATAGTTTAGTTTATGTATTATAGACTTCTAGAAAGAGACCTTCTAAAAGCGTTAAAATGTATTACTGGCACGTGAAACCTTAAATTAGAGTGAATAAATGAAGACTCGGCACACCACTTCTGAAAGGTTGCCCACCCCTGGTCTAGTGGGATACAATCTGTAATTCTGCCACTGGGAAAGGGGTAAGAACATAAGAACAGCCATGCTGGCTCCGACTAATGGTCCAGCCAGCCTAGTATCCTGTCTTCCAACAGTGGTCAATGCCAGCTGCTTCACAGGAAATGAACAGAACAGAGCAATTATCAAGTGATTCATCCCCTGTTGTCAAGTCCCAGCATCTGGCAGTCAGAGGCTCAGGCATTGCTGAAGTTGAGATCCTAAAGCTATTTGAGAGAACTACCTCTTCAAGACAGAAAGTAGCTTTCATGGAGGAGCTGTATGTGTGTTTATTTCCATGACACACACAGTTACTTATCTAAGAACAATTCTTTATTGACTTATTTGGGGCTAAACACATGCTAAAAGGCTATTCACGTCTAATAAGGGTTATAGGACTGGGGCCCAAGTTTAATATTCAGAGTATTACCCAAATTAATAGCATAGATCATTTCAGATTAGAGATTTGGTGGTAACAGATGGGATGCCTTGGGGGAGTTAGGTGTGAGGCAAAACAGTCCTTATGGCACAGATTCAGGAAAAATAGAGTAAATTGACTGAGAAAGGAATGTAATCAGGAGGTATCAGAGGATAAAGTTATGGTACAGACATCTGCTGGTATCACCTGCAAAATTTAATAATAATAATTAACAATGATAAGTCATGATTTGCAAAAATACTGAGTGCCCTCAATTCTAGTTGAAGTCAAGGGAACTCTCCGTGCTCATCACACCTGAAAAGCTGGCTCTTAATGGATGGCTATCATGAGTGTAGTGTTACATTTTCTCTTTCACATTTTTTTCTACATTAATGGATAATTTGAATGTGGGGGGGGGGAGGATTTTTGTTTTCTAAAAGTTTGTCTGCTCCTGCATCTTATTCTGTAAAGGGGAAATTCACACCAGCACAGGGCCTTTCACACCACTTAAGCCTTGGATTATGACAAAGTGAGTATAGAGGGCCTTCCATAGAGACTCTATCAGGGTGCATTTCATCCTCTTTGAAGTCAGAATTCACTCTTTGTGGCATCACGATTGTTTTTTGGGAAGATGATTATGATCGGCAGAAAGGGATCTAGGGGTTATAGTGGACCACAAGCTAAATATGAGTCAACAGTGTGATGCTGTTGCAAAAAAAGCAAACATGATTCTAGGATGCATTAACAGTTGTGTTGTGAGCAAGACACGAGAAGTCATTCTTCCGCTCTACTCTGCTCTGGTTAGGCCTCAGCTGGAGTATTGTGTCCAGTTCTGGGCGCCGCATTTTAAAAAAGATGTGGAGAAATTGGAAAGGGTCCAAAGAAGAGCAACAAGAATCATTAAAGGTCTTGAGAACATGACCTATGAAGGAAGGCTGAAAGAACTGGGTTTGTTTAGTTTGGAAAAGAGAAGACTGAGAGGGGACATGATAGCAGTTTTCAGGTATCTAAAAGGGTGTCATAAGGAGGAGGGAGAGAACTTGTTCACCTTAGCCTCTAAGGATAGAACCAGAAACAATGGGTTTAAACGGCAGCAAGGGAGGTCTAGGTTGGACATTAGGAAAAAGTTCCTAACTGTCAGGGTGGTTAAACACTGGAACAAATTGCCTAGGGAGGTTGTGGAATCTCCGTCTCTGGAGATATTTAAGAGTAAGTTAGATAAATGTCTATCAGGGATGGTCTAGACAGTATTTGGTCCTGCCATGCGGGCAGGGGACTGGACTCGATGACCTCTCGAGGTCCCCTCCAGTCCTATAATCTATGAATCTATGATGTCACATACAGAAGATTATCACTGCAAATGGGGTATAAATAACTAAGGCAGGGGAACACTTAGGAAAGAAGACCCTCTTTGGATGGAAATGTCCTTAAGTAACAGGAAAAAAAGCAGGAAAGAAATAGAGTAATGTATGAGATATCAACACACAATTATTGGGGCAGATCCTCCGCTGGCATAAATTGTTTTTGCTCCATTAACTTACTTACACAAGCTGAAGATGTGTTCTATTATCTCTAAACAGATCATTTTTTCAAAGTCTTCCAGGAAGCGTCTAGTGCTCTTAAAAATAAAGTTGTCATACAGTGCTTTTAGTTTACTGTGTTTGTCACCATTTTACTGTGTACTAAAGCTGCCTTTATGCATTCTTGTTTACATCAGTCTATTGTTAGTTTGTTCTAAAAAGTGTATAATTTATATAATCTCTAAAATACATTACATACATAAAGATATGAAGTATAACAGTAGACATGTTTTTATCCATTCAATGTGTATTGCCTGATCTACTGTACTACAAGACCAACTTCTGGTCTGAATAGTGGTTATTTGTTATTTTTTGAAATGCTGATGTGGAAAATAAAGGCATGCTATATGTGGAAAGAGTAATCCTTTATTCTGTCTAGTCTGTTCATATTGGTTAAATCTTTGGATCTTAAACAATATCTCTTCTAATTGTGGCAGAGATCAACTAAAGAAAGATACTTGTATTCATTTTGGCAGATATAAGTGTGTAAACAGAATGGCCAATATGTATATTACCAAGTACTGCAGTCACAGAGAAAACTTTATGAAACATTTAGTGTTCAATACAGAAGCAATGCTTAGAGGTTGACCTTGAAGTTTCTGAAATGTGAATTGATCCACTGGAACAAGTACAAAGCCAGCTTTGGTGCTAAATGTAAATTGTTAAAAATGGTGCAGCATAACATCTGCCTTGTAGTATGCCTTAATCAGCACTGTGAAAAATGAAAGTTTAACGATCTACTATAGTGGCTTCTAAGTGAAGGATAAACAAAGGATGAAAGAGTTTCCTTGCATGGTTTGTAACTGATGGCATGAAAAATGTCAAGAACCATCTGCCTCAAACTTATCCAAACTGTCATCAAGTATTCTAATCCAGTCAAACGAGATACAACTAGAACAACCTATGTAACTTGCTGAAGGCTTATCAAAAGAGTTGTAAATAAAAAAAAGCCCTAAAAACTACCAACTGCATAACCACAGATTGCTGCCAGTTTGCCTGTGGCTTTGAAATTCAATCCCATTTCTCTAGTCTGACAAACTGTACTAAATGGTAAAATGGATTTTTATTGCTTTCAGCCATTTTCATTCCAGCTGCTATCACTAGGTGAGTACTCAGATTTCTAATATGAGAATTAAGGCTTCTTTTTTGTTTTCCTCTATGTGTGTGTTTGTCATCGGCAGTATGCACAAAAATCTAATTAGGCAGCAAAAAGGTGTAAATGTGGCAGCTTACACAATGATCGCTTTACAAGCTGCTGTTCTTTCTCAACCTGGTGCACAAAACAGATCCCAAATATTTTTCTATAACTGCAGTGTCTTACATTCTAGTGAATTGATATCTATTCACATTAGCCTTCACAACAGATAAGGAAACATATTTCTCCCAAGAAAATGTATATATTTTTAATGATCTTAAACTAATCTTATTTAAATTGTGCTGTGACACAAATAAATGCCTTTTTTTTTTTTTTTTTTTTTTTAGCAATGAACACAGATCCTCTCATGTTTTATTGTTTATCTGCATCTTTAGGTCACTAAATATCTTTAAAAATCTGACCTTGAATAACTTGGGCGTGCATATCCTATTGAAAGTCAATGGAAATTGTGCTCCTAAATCACTTTTGGTGGTGTTGGTAGAATATTGCCAATATAGCAAACCCTCTAAGGCCCTGCTTCTGCAAGCAGATATTCATGTGTTTAACTTTACAACCATGAGCAATTCTATTGATTTGTGTTAAAGTTAAGTGTGTGTGTGTGTGTGTGTGTGTGTGTGTGAAAGAGTAGTGTGGAAAGTCCTGAAGCAGACTCATTGCACTCATGTGAAGGCCCATTGAAATCAACAGGACTCCATAATGGTGCAAAGGGGCATTGTAGCATATGCGTTTGCATGCTCAGGACCTAATATATATTAAGGATTGGTAGAATGACTGTACTTGACTACATTAGGGTGGAAAAGCTCTCTGAAATCAGTTGTTCAAGAACGGAATGCTTCTGGGCATTGGATCAGGATTTATGTGAAAAAGGGGAGAGAGGAGAAGAAAGAAAGTGCTTTATTATTCCTGATTTCTAATACTTTATAGCATTCTAGTCAATATAATATATTGAAGTTTGTTAAAATAATAAAATGTTAGGAATATGAGACCTTGTTGCAACTGTTTCTTTGCTAAGAGGTGGGTAGAAACCATGTATTTTTGGTCTTGGTTATGAAATATGTATTTTAATGTGGTTCCAGTATGTTCCATATTTATTTTGGCAGTATAGACGGATGTATTTAATTTTCACTTAAAATTCAAAAATTATTACTCATACAAACATCCATATATTCTGTTGTTTGAACTCCTAATTTTTTATTTCCTACCAAGCTGTGATAACTTCTAATAGTTATGTGCAGCGTATAAGAAAAAAAAAATCTTTCTATTCAGTGTACCTATGGTTTTCATTGGTTCTCAAGTTAATTTGTACACTTAATGCCAATACATTTGTCATGGAATATTCCAGTTTGCAGGAGGAAATCTATGATTCAGTATTTATTTATTTATTTTTTTGGTGACAAAATGGTAGCTAATACATTGGAAGATTAGTTATCTATAGCAGTTTTATGAAATGCAAATGTCATATCACAGATTACATTTCCATAAAACCAAAATAACACTTCAATATATGTGATTTAGTTTTACTGTGTACATTTTTATTTAGAAGTGCAGACACATATTCATATTCATAGCAGTATTTTTCTCTTATGTTTAACAAAAAGGTAGAGAACAATTTAGATCCACAGTAACTGGTTCAGGGCTGGCATGGCTCTTATGGGGGGGGGGGAAAGTATCTCCAACTTTTTTTTCCCTTTTCTAAAATAATTCTCCTCTGATCACTTTTTTTTTTTCTTACAACTTGTAGCAGTGTGATGTGGGAGTATGATCTAAACATCTATACGTCTCTCTCCTGATTCAACTATGGAATCTTTACATTCCTTGCTCACCCCTTATGTGTCCATTCTTAGAGACGTACAATCAGTGAAAAGCATGTCTGGCTAACATAAATAGAGCCCAACTGTTTTGGCATCCTGTGTTGGGATACAATGTTTATAAAAGTAAATTGTTCAGGGTGATTTGATATTTGTATGGTTGAAATAGTTACTCATCTGATTCTTGGAGCTGAGTTAGGGCCTGATTATGATCTCTGCAATTTGCACTGGCTGTTGTCCAGCACTCTTGCTTTCATTCTGTGCTTTGTCTACCTGACTTCCTGCTAGGCTGGTGGGTCTACAGCTTTTCAGTCTGTGGACGACTTATTAAAAGAGAGCTCCTCTGCTGGCACATCTGCCCTCCTAAGGCCCCCAATCACCACTTACTTGGTTATTTATTATTTTTATTGCAGTAGCATGCAGGAGCCCCAGGCACTGACCAGGGCCTCATTGTGCTAGGCACTATGCAAACACGGAGGAAAAAGATGGCCCCTGCCACAAAGAGTTTCCAATCTAAGTATAAAACAAGAACAACAGATGGGGGAACACAAGGAAACAATGAAAGATATTTGTCAGCATGATAGACTGTGGCCTCGGCACATCAGCCACCTAACCATTATCAAATTTGGTTCTCCAATGTTGATTACTAGGTAGGGTCCTGAAGATCACTGGCTTGCTGCGGGCCATAGTCTGAACCTCACTATACTGGCCACTGGCTATTTTAACATGGTGAGCTGCATCCCTGAAATCAAAGACCCATGATACTGTACATGCAATAAAAGGAAGGCATATATCGAAGCCTCAATCCCCATGGTATTGGGTTGTACTCCTGTTTAATTTCTTGTTACTTTTCATATCCAGAATGCTTAGTCCGTACTAGCATTTAAAACTTAATTACTCTTAATAGTCTGTAACTTATGGGTAGTTATATGGTGAGTGCCCCTGACTTCATGGGAGAATAATGGAAGATGTTAAAGGAACTTACTGTGGCATGAGGAAAGTGGAATTAAAAGAGCAATCATATGATAAAGCATTTGCAGGACTTGGTGAGAGACTTGATAAGCATTATTCTATTAAAGAATAGTGTGGTACGTAGCCTGCTTACTGTGTTACCATCTATTTCTTTGTCATTTTCACCTATTACATACATACAGCATTGTTTGTGTATTATATTTAGGTATGCATTCCATAGATGGCTGGGTTTTTTACATTCAGACTAGACTAGACTAGGTGTTTACCTTTTATATTGCTTTTAATTATTCATCATTTTAATGATATTTTGCTGTAAACCTCTCTTTTGTTGTGGACACTGCATTTTGTTGTCGCTCTGTTGTCAATTCTGTCTGTAGAATCCCATGATAGTCTTAATATTCACCTTTTAAAGGCTGATTTTATTTCCCAATAGACAGGGCAATGTGTGTAATAGCATAACATGCTGTTGCATCATAATAATCTATTAAATGTCTATCTGTTTCTTCTGTTGTAGGTTAAGCAGTTCAGGGGGGAAAAACTGGCTGCCGCCAGATGCTCAGATGACTAGATTCGGAATGAGCAAAACAGCAACAAGTTATAATGGCCTAAGAAAAAAACATTGGCAATACTGCCATAGAGCTCAAAGGTGTGCTAGTTATGCAGCTATTTACATTGATACATGTGAATTTTAATAAAAACAGAACAGAAGTCACTCCAATAGAGATTTACAGACGTGTGTGTGTGTGTGTGTGTGTGTGTGTGTGTGTGTGTGTATATATATATATATAATATATATAAAAAAATTGGGGCAGAAATCAACAAAAGAACTGGACACTTCTGCATGCCTGGAAATATGCTTATGAAACTCTTCTATGTAAATGAACCTAATGGGTAGAATGGAAAGAGTCCAGACACAATAGCTAATAAGTTAACATCAGCATGCTGAGTGCAGTGTAAAGTTTAAGTACCCAAAAGGAAAGTGAATCCAGGTGGGTAATGTTACCCAGTTTTCCAACTTGAAGCTCCATTATACCAACATTTCTAATGCGAGCACGCTGCTTTGAGTGGAACAAGAGAATAAAATTGTTACACAAATAGGCTAGGATACCATGCTGAATAATCTGTTATCCTACCAGGAGTCTAGGTGAGTCAAATGCTCAACTGGTGTAAATCAGTCTACCTCCACTGACGGCACTAGAACGACACTGATTTCAGCAAGTGAAAGACCTGACCTTGTGGTATCAACAGCGCATTGCTGTTGTTTCTGCTTTTGTACAGCACCCTCACACCAGTGCTAGCCACTTTCTGGTTTGAATGATTAAACCTGAGCTAAGTATGGTACAAATATAGATGAGCACTTGTAACTGTATTTGCTTTTACCCTGTCTTATTACAAATGAGCTGAATAGAAAACGTTGGGTTTTTTTAATTGACAAGTATGGAGAAAACATTATCTGTTTTGGGGAACTGAGAGCATTTGTTTCCTTTTGAGCCTCACCTTTGTTTTTATAATTTGCTAGGCTGCAGTCTACAGAGCACTCAAAGGCCAATAAAGATTCCCCCCTCCCTTTAGTAATAACAGTCTCAAAAAGACCAGGTTGCAACAGAGATGGGGTAAAACAGGTTTATCAGGTTATACCAGTTTCATGTCAATTTCAGCCAGTATTTGCACAACATGAATAATTTGACTGAGATTGGCCTTGGTGTTTTGATTGGAATGGGGGAGATGTGGATGGTCTAAAAGGGAATGAGGAAACAAAGTTTCTATGCCCCTGGCTTACAGCCTTTTCCATACTGGGATGCTCCATATTCTATCCCATCTAGTGGGATCTAGCCAGTACCTTTCCCCCGTTTAGCTATATGGGAAGGGCAAGGTAGTTGCAACCCCCGACACCTATTTGCAAGCCCAATTGTAGCACCTATGCTCTAAGAAACCAGGCTTGGTAAGGATCAACCAGATTTTGTCTAGGGAGAGTAAAATTAAAACCTAAAGGGCCAAAACGCCTTGAAGTTTTCAGTTGGCCACAGTTTGCAACAGGTGGCTTTTTCTCTCTTGTGAAATGTGTGAAATGGATGCAAGCAATGTAGGGAAGAGAGAGAGAACATGGAAGTCAGAGTGTTGGCAAGTGGGCCAAACACAGGAGTGTATTGTGTGCACTGTGTGATCACTGATCACACAGATTATAATTTATTTTGGGCTTTTGGCCTGCTTGATTTATATGACCTCCCCTATCACTATAGTATCTGAGTGTCTCAGAAACACACATATATGAATTCTCTGTTCCTCCTAACTCCACTGCATGAATGATCACAGGAGTGGAGGAAGGAAAAAGGTTTTTGTAAGCCACCCTTGTGCTTCCCCATATTATGAGCCAATAGATATGATGTTAAAAAATAATCATTAGTGTTAACTGTTAGTAATTATTAATTTAGTCATATTTTCATTTACTGAAAAGCACTCATTATTCCATTAGTTTCCCTTTAAATATAGAGGAACTATTTTTTCCAATCTCTATGTACAGTAGGTTTTGTATCTTGGGTTTTGTACAATGTTTCATCTGTTGATCTATTTGCAGTAGAGTCTGTAAATCTGTTCAACATTTTGCTTTCAATTTTAGGGCAGCCTAACAACAACAAAAGGAGAAGTTCTAGAAATAACTTAATAATTGTTAAACTAATAAAACTAATAGCAATCTGAGAGATTTAACTGCAGACAGAAAAGTTTTATACAAGAACTCTGGGATTGTTTTTTAACTTATTTAGAGTCTTAAGAACGTTCATCATGTTCTCTTATCAGGTATCCAAAGATAGCTCTGTCAGGCGTCCACAGAGCATTGGCAAATATGCCATAGACTTTCAGGAATGAAGAAAAGAAAACGATTTTGAACCACAAAATGTTAGTATAAGATTTTCTGAAGTCTTTTTAATACAGTGTGCAACAAACCCACAAAATCTATAAACTCAGATCATGACAAATGCAAGCAATACTCCTATCATGCTCTTCCCTTTTAAATAATGCTGCAGATGTTGGAGTCTTGAGGATGGATTAGAAGCTACTGCAGCTTTGCTGGCAGCATGACGTACTAATCTCACCTTTGGTTTTAAGGGCACTTTTTATTTTCTTTCCAGACTGAGGTTCGGATACACAGGGTGGCCAATGTTCTTGCTCACATTTCTACTACGGATGTGTAACGTGATTCGTTCAAATAAACGACAAGCTACGAATAAAAATCTTCCGACTCCAGATGTGGAGAACTGCACAGTAACCTGCTGAAGCGCAAGTTACCATTGTTACATTATGCAGGAAATAACTGATCAGCAAATGTCTCCTAGGATCTTGCTATATTCTTAATCTTGTTATAATATTAAACAGATAAAATAAATATAATTAAAAACAAAAAACCCACCCACTGGCTATACTGTTGTCATATTTGGCATTTACCTTCTGGCACAAACGGCTGCTCAGGAGGATGTTCTACTGCCTGAAATAATGTTGTGATAGAATTTTGAACTATTTGATCCATGGATGACTTTGACATGTGGCTCCGTCATCTTGATAGTTTGTTTGTTTGCTTGTTGAGCCCCGGAAGAGACTTTTCTTTAGCAGTGGTACTTTTCCAGTTGAACTTTTCAGTCATCAGTCACTTTTCTTTTTCTTCCTTCCATCTGTTTAAAAAAAAAACAACATTCTGACTTGAGGCTAATCAGAACATCCTGGCAACAGTGGGAACAGAACTCTGATTCTTCTGCTGTAAAAGCCCAGGTCCCTATCACTTGTGACAAAGGAGAATCTCCATGAATTCTCAGCTGTATAGGGTCTATGCCATACATTTAAACAGTTTTTTGATTCCGTCCAGTAGAGGACAGTGGTAGACATGCACACTAGCTGGTACGTTACATTTGCAGTAGACATAGCCACTGAGAGCTCACTTTTACTTCCCTTGCATTTGAGATACTATCAGATACTTTAAAAAGTGTCTGCAATCAGGTGACAGATGGGAAGGGATAGATTTATAGCCTTTTGTACCATACCACACAGTTTCTACATGTGTAACAGTTTCAGGTTCTTCGTTTCTTGTTATGACAACAGTGCGGGGTGTTTATTTAACAGTGTGGTTGAGGCTGTTATTAGTAAAACCGGTTTTCTCAAGTTACTTTTCAGGAGTGTCTATTATTTGGTCTTCGTGTATGTGGGGTGTGTGTGTGTTCTTTAGAGATATATGGTAACTCAAAGGTATGGCAGAAAATCAGAAGGGATCTGGTGGTAAAATATCTGGTGATTTTTGCTTTGATGACCTATTAGATAAGTATGGAGGGTCTTAAGAAGAATACATAAAACTGGCACAAGACCAACCTTTTCTCGGGTGTTTCACTATCTACGTAGTTAAGAAGGTGCTTTTCTTTTTGAGATCATATTTTCTTTGGCTTTGTAACATCTCCAACAAAAACTATTTTGAGGGTTGAAATTTCTCATTCTTGTTCTCTGTCTAGAAATGAATTTCTTTGTAAAGTCTGAAAATGATTGCTCTGCTGATCAACTGCTGTAACTGTGAGGCCTGACTCAACACCCATTAAACTTAATAGAAGCCTTTCCATTAACTGCAATGAACCTTGGACCAGGCCCATAGTAAGTGAGGTTGACAAACAGCAGGCGATAGGACATAGAACAACAGGGACTCTAATTTTTTAATGTAGTGAACTAAAAGAAAATGATGCCTGATATAGCCAATATATTTTCATAGTCCTATGAAGTCTGCTTTTCTCTACAGTTCTAAGCAGGCTTTATCCTGAAGCAGCTATCAAGGCAAACCAGATGTGCTTTATATACTTCCAAATTCCCAATAAGCAACTACTTAAAAGGCATTTATTTCCTCTCTAATTTGTGAGATGTGAGAGCAGGAAGCCAATATAACCTATGATGTGATAGTGATATGCTACTGGAGGTGCCTGACTTTCAAGCTAATATATAAACATTTGACTTTTCTTAGAGGGAAGACACAGACTAGATGACTTCTTTGATTTTATTTCAGCTCCTGGTTTGGTAATGTGGTTGAATCTGTACTCATGGTAAGTATTTTCTTTCCAGTTATTCTCCTCCTTCATTTTAATGTTTAATTGTAGTGAAATGTAGAATTTTTGCAGCTAGTTAAGAATAATAAAAAAGATTCCCCTCCTTCCAGTCCTGGGGTATGAAGTTGGTGTGTTGCTGTGATATTTGCTGTAATTTATTCATCTGACAAGGAAAAATCAACCAAAGTCAGACCAAACCAAACAAGTCTAAGGTAATGTATGTCTTCCTCCGCGCCCCCCCCCCCCAAAATCATGATGCCTCTTTTTAGGAAATCAGCTAAAGTGAAAACTGAATTCTTGCTCTGCAATAATCTGACCTGCTCAGACTCCCACCACCTGATAAGGAGTGATCGTGAAAGAATTTGTCCACACACTCATGGAAATCTGTTTGCAATTCCCAGGAAGACAGAACAGAGGAATTAGAGTCTCAGAGACTTCCATATGGTGTTGTCCTCTTGTTAAAGAGCCCAGGAATGAAGGTGTTTTTTTTTTTTTTTTTAAATCTGGGGTAGGTATGAACAGCAATTTCCAGGCTAGGAATGCCCTGTTGTCTGGAAGAAAAACGACAAGTCTGGTAGGCAACTAAGCATTGGGTCCAGCTGGGAGGGTCCTGGAGACAAGATAAGTCTTATGTTTGCAGATGCCAATTCCATGGTTTCTTTAGAAGAGTGCCTGCCGGCATATCATGGACCTGATTCACTGTTGTCCTGTACCTTGGTAGCATTTTCCACTCACTGTGCACTGGTAAAAATGACTGTGCGAGGGGCAGGGCAACAGTGATTCAAATTGGGCCGTCTGTTCTAACGGCTGCCAGCTGCTCCTAGCTAATTTGAGAGAGAGAGAGAGGGAGGAAGGGAAGGGGATGGAGTTCCAACTCTGCACATTGCAAAAAGACTTGATTTTCCTTCCTCTTATGAGAGTTAGGAAGAAAAATTTAAAAGGAAAATGAAAGACGAATTCAGCATTTTTTAATGGTTTTTGCTCCTGTGCTGCAAAGTACTGTGGGATCTGGAAGATTATAAAAGCAGCTTAGTCAGTTTGCTTTAGCTGAACCCAGGGTAGGAAGGTTGGTTGAGGGCCTGGCTATGGTCCTAATCTTGCAAGGGACTTAAGTGTCTTCACATAACAGCCATTGATTTCAGCGGCGATTGAAGTTGTCCAGACCTCTGTAGGATCAGGCCCTTTCAAACCAAGTTATTTTGCATCTATTTTCCAATATAGTTGGAAATGATACCTGACCGATAGAGATTTTTCATGTCAAAACCAAATACCTCAGTACATTTCAAAAGTCATTATAACACTCGAAAAGCAACTAAATTGCTATTTTAGTCTCTTACAAAAATCTTGGAAAATTTTGAAAGATTTTGGAGGTGTTCTGTTTTACAGGCTGTGGTGGCAGAATTGTTTGCAGTATTTCACTTATCAAATACCTATCTCTGAGTTCAGAAGTAACCAGAGCCCAGGGTTTTAAATCAGGAAACATTGTTCTGAACAGGGACTGCTCATCTTGGTCACTTGAGATATCAACTGACTTCCATATATGAGCACCAGCAGAATACACATCCGGAGAAGTTAAATTCCGTCTCAGTGACTGCCCATGGTTTTCTAATAGAATGTATTAGCAAATACATAGCAAAAAGGAAACAAAAACATTGAGATGAATGTAGACATTCTTTCCCTGGGAGCTGGATGGAGACTAATCATTAAACACATTTTAAGGTGAGTGACATTTAATCTTGCTTCTAAAAATGTCACATTTGATAGTGAAAGATTATTATGTTCACAATAAAGTTACACTAGCCTCTATAATGCTTCTCTTTCTATGCTGGATTATTCTGAATTTCACTAAGAACAGGAAAAAGGCTCAGCTGGTTTTCTGTCTGACTTTGGGGAGCTTTGTATTCACAAGACTTCAGTTAATGGATGTTGGTTTCCTATTTCAAATCTGCTCCCACCCACCCTTTTGGAATGTAATTTGGTTCTAGCAGTTTACAAGCCTGACCCGCATCATAAGATTTAAGCATAATGATTTCCAGTACAGAATGAATCATTGCTTCAGTTTTGAGAACTATATTATATTACTTGTAAAACTACACATAGTACCTTTATCATGATCCCTTTTCTCCCAGTTACTGCTGAAGTGTATTGATTCCCTTTCTAGTTTTCTCTGTTTGTCCTAGTCTTTGTCCTTATTATCCAAACTGCAGCTATGGATCAACTGATGCTACTTTCTTGCATAAAGGACTTTAGAAAGAAGCTGTTTCTAAGAATCTGAACTTGGTTTTCCTTGTCAATGTATATCAATGAAGTATGGCACAGGGTGCATCTGCTTGTGAATTATGAAACTTTAAGGTAGGGATGGATCAACTTGTTAAGAACATAAGAATGGCCATACTTGGTCAGACCGACGGTCCATCTAGCCCAATATCCTGTCTTCTGACAGTGGCCAATGCCAGGTGCCCCAGAAGGATTGAATAGAACACGTAATCAGCAAGTGATCCAACCCCTGTTGCCCATTCTCAGCTTCTGGCAAAGAGAGGCTAAGGACACCATCCCTGCTCATCCTCGTTGTTGGAATTAACCAGACAAATCGCTCCACCAACTAAGAACGGCCATGCACCACCACCCACGGAATCAAGAAAGAGCTATCAGTCTGTCAATCCTTTCCATATTCGGGCCGAGTGAGGTTTCCCATGTTGAGTCAATCCTGTCCATCCTCATTAATAGCCATTGATGGACCTATCCTCCATGAACTTATCTAGGTCTTTTTTGAACCTTGTTATAGTTTTGGGCTTCACAACATCCTCTGGAAAGGGGTTGTACAGGTTGACTCTGTGTTGTGTGGAAAAAATACTTCCTTTGTTTTAAACCTGCTGCCTATTAATTTCATTTGGTGACCCCTAGTTCTTGTGTTATGAGAAGGAGTAAATAACAATTCTTTGTTTACTTCCTCCATACCAGTCATGATTTTATAGACCTCTATCATCTCCTCCCTTAAGTTGTCTCTTTTACAAGCTGAAAAGTCCCAGTCTTATTAATCTCTCCTTAAATGGAAGTCGTTCCATACCCCTAATCATTTTTGTGGCCCTTTTGCTTTTGCCCTTTGTTGCCATTTTGTTCAAATAAAACCAACTAGAACCATCATTTAGGGCCCAGTGCAGTGCCCGTTGAACTCAATGGGAATCTCCCCAATGGGCATTAGACTTAAAACTCAACAAAACACACTAAAAAGGTTGGTTGCATTTTTGTTTTTGTTTAGAAAAAAAAATCCACTAATTTTCAGCTTGGATTGGAAGCACAACAAACTTAAAATAGTGAAAGGAATGCTATGTATCACTGTGTTTCTGGCCAAGCTGAAATCGAGAATTGCTGCCTAGAAATGGCAGGTTTTAAATGTGTTTCTGAACAAAACCATAGCTACCGAGCCTTTGTGGTTCATCCATCACTGCTTTTAGATGTACAGTAATTGCTGAGATTCAAGAAGACTGCAATGGAAAGAAATGGAACTTAATTTAAAATATTGTCTGAAATGCATGAAACGTAGATTACAGTTCTACTCAATGCCTTCCTTACCTGATTTGTTTAACATATCACTCGTATGTCATCTATCCAACTACTTGTCTGTTTTGTCACAGAGAATTTTCCTTTGTCAAAAGAATATGGCTATGGAAATAATGATACTTGGGGTGATGTACATGCTTCAGACAATTCTCTAGGGGGAATAAAAGCTCAGGAGATTTTCAAATATAACTATTACCAAAGTTTGAATTAAAACAAAATCAGATCAGTCTATAATCTTTATTGCTCCACTGATGAATCGGTGATACTGGGCTCTATTCTCCCTTCACAGAACTCCAGAGTTGCTCACATGCTTTGAAGTGACAATAAACCCTTATGATATTTAATACTGATATGGTTCAACACCTTTTGCAGGAAAAATGAAGGACTAGTGAATAGCTGATGGCTCTTAGAACCTGTGCAGCTTAGCATGTAAGTGGTCTTAAGAAATTATCTCCTGATTTCCACGTGTTGCTTTTTATGAATTCCAGTAACCTTTTTGGCTCTACTTTTACAAATGAACTGAAGTAAAGCAGAGATTGGGTAAAGTATGTACTTTATAGTCATCAAACTGGGGATTTTTTGTTTTGTTTTTTACCCTAGATTTAATTCCCCATTTTGTTCCTAGTGTCTATA
Source organism: Trachemys scripta elegans (assembly GCF_013100865.1). Classification (NCBI taxonomy): domain Eukaryota; kingdom Metazoa; phylum Chordata; order Testudines; family Emydidae; genus Trachemys; species Trachemys scripta. Next base: position 30,124,796 of record NC_048310.1, on the reverse strand, counting down.
TTAGAACTTGCAAAAGCTTGGACAGTTTTGGAAAGCTTGCCATCTTTCTCTCTATCATATGGAATTAAGTTCAAGTTCATCTTGAATAACATGCCTTTTTCTTAACATCTTCGGTTGAAAAAGATAATACTTTCTGGATAATATTTAATGTAGACATGCAAAAACCTTTATTACTGGATGTTTATATCTTGATCAGAATGTTCAGACTATTTGCAAAGGTTGAGTGTTCTCTCTCTCTCTCTCTGTGTGTGTGTGTGTGTGTGTGTGTGTGTGTGTGTGTGTAAAATAACCTTTTAAAATGTATATAAAATGTAATCGCATATGCAAAATGAACTACTAACATGAGGGGAATTTTAAGAGGTTTAATTCAAGTCAAAAAAGAGTTTTTGAACAACAAAAAAAAGAAACTCTAGGGTTTTTCTACTCATTTGTGCAGTCCCTGGAACATTTATCACGTTAGCTTATCATATAGTGGTTTTTCTTTCAGCTGAAATGGAAAAGTCTGGATGATATGCCCTTGGCATAGTACCTTACAGTTTCTATCAGGGAAAAGGTGAGATGTACTGTTGTGGTTTTCTGAAGTCAGTTTTGACTCTGAGCTTCTGAAGTTCCTATCAACTGAAGTGCAATAGGTAGCCTGGAATCTCAGTATCAATTTAGATAAGTGCCATGTCAATCTTTCGAAGTCTGTATAAACTGGTCTACATTACATAGATCTCCAAAATTACTTGTCTTAGGGTAAGGGGGGGCTGAGAGAGAGAGAGGAAAAATTGGAATGCATCTTCATCTGCTGTAGTAATGTTCCCTTGATTCTTTTGAACACTTTGGGCTGCATTCTAATCTCATCTACTGAGGTGTGCATTGCTCCATAGCATAAAAAATGTATAACAACTTGTGCACATGGACGGCATCAATTTGGTAAAGGATACACCATGATGTTTGCATACATTGTATGCTAACTGTAAGTTGATCCTATGGATTTAATGATGAGCTAAATTTCTGTCTTCAGCCATAGAACTGAGGTCCTGACCACTTATGTTCATTAGAAATCCCAGAGTACTTTTTTGCACAGCCATGATGTCCTGGTTAAACTAACCATGGATGCTTTACATTCCGATCTTGTGTAGGCTCAGTAGAATGAGGCATTCTTCATTTTCTCTGCTGACCTGTTGTGGGATCAGCTGTGTATACTGTATGGAAGTGATGACTTTCATCCTGGCCTGTCTCTTCCAGACAAGGGATTAGGCAAATGTGGGGTTTCAGCCCACAGTAAACACTGGGGACCTCATTTTCCCCAGTTGACTTAAATGGAGCTACTCCTGACTATTACTAGTGCAAATGTGAGGAGAAATCATTAGTGGCTGCCCAGTTATCTTCAGGTGTTAGGTCAGATGCTCCAAAGCAGCATAGGCTTTAGCAGGATGCAAGGCTTCCCTCCCATCCCTTGTGCTTCAGGGAAACGGAACAATAAGGAATAATGGGTGGAAGGGTTGTGGCCCAGGGATTTGCTAATTCAAATATTCCCTCCTCAGCTTCCACCCATGAGGGTCCCATGGCCTGGCCATTAAAAAACCCTAGAGCACTGAATATATCTCTGCTTAGATGTTTAAGGAGAGGAAAAAAATGTAACTGAATTGGGGGGAAAGGGACACTACGCTCGGGATAGGATGTCTTTATTTGGGAATAGGACTTGCCCTCCTCATACGCTTCTTCCTGGCATCAAAAAATAGGTGGAAACCCCAGCATGGACACTGAGGAGGAGGAGTTAATGCTACTGCCCGCCTTTCCTCCAATTGAATGCATTTTCAGGTGCAGAGAAATTTATCTGGTTCAAAGGTAAAATTCTAGAAAACATGAATCTTGGGTTTCAGTTCTCGGCTATAACCATTTTGACTTCAAAAGTGCAGCTCCTGGAAAAAGGTGAACGGCAAAGAGCTATATTTAGGATATAACATGGATATACATTGTTATAGGACAAATGTAGTAGTCATTGTTATTTGGTAGCATTTCAGGCCCTGATTCTGCAGTAATGCCCATGCATGCAGACCCAATGCCCACAGAGTCCCAGACAAGTCAGTTGGGCCCTAGTATTGTGTGATTGTCCCCACCCACCCTTGAAGTCCAGTAATTAATTTTGTAGCTGCGGCCAGGGCCGGCTCCAGGGTTTTGGCTGCCCCAAGCAGCCAAACAAAAAAGCCGCGATCGTGATCTGCGGCGGCAATTCGGCGGAAGGTCCTTCGCTCTGAGCAGGAGTGAGGGACCGTCCGCCGAATTGCCGCACATGCCGCCCCTCTCCGAAGGGACTGCCCCAAGCACCTGCTTGGTAAGCTGGTCCCTGGAGCCGGCCCTGGTTGCGGCTATAATAAATAAAGGGGGTGGGGAGAATAACCCATGCCAAAACTTATTAAAATGGCATTTCTGAAGGATATAGACCAGAGTCCAGCAGAGAAGACAAATTGTATTTGTCTACTGAACCATGTTTTTCTAGTGAATAAGGAAAATGCCTTGTGGGGTTACCCTGATAATGTTTAAGAAGTCCAAGGGAAAAATAAAGGCTCCTCCGTGTTTTTGTAAATGGCTATATTTTTCCTGAATAGCCGATTACCCGTATCATACTAAGAAAACACCCTTTTCTTTGTATCCAGTGATTTATGGAACTTTATACTTTTGTTTTCTTGTGACATTTCCCAGTAGGAGGAGAGTGAGGGGGAATGGATAAGGGCTAGTCTGTAAATTGTAGCATCCATCATCCAAGTATCTCCAAGTACTTTACAAATATTAGTTGTTTCCAAGCCCAGAGGGAATCATTGTGATGAAAATTAATTATCTCACTGCTATAAAAGTAAATATCTCCATTTTATAAGATGGGGAAAATGAGGCAAGGAGAAGTGAAGTGCCAAAGGTCATTCAGCAAATCAGTGATAAAGCCCAATGATTCTTAATTCCTAGTTCCATGCTCTAATCAGCAGACCATTTAATTTCTTTAACATCGTAAAGGAAACCAGTAATAGAAATATGTTTTCAAAAGAACAAAGATCAGCTATTATTGCACAGAAGGCATGGGTTACTTTTTCTTAACCTGTGTTTTCACAGTGCTTCCAAATGACTGAAGACATTTTTGCACATATTTTCACAGTTGTCTAAAGAAAAAAGTTTTACACTGTTTTCTTGCCTGTCCAAATCTACCTACTTTCTGATGTAAGAAAAAGAGAGAGAGGTGGACGAAGAGGTCAGGTCTTATTTCTGAATAACTACATTTTATTCTGAACATATTGCTTCTTTTTCCTATTCTGATCCCACCGTTTCTGGGGGGTTTTAACACCTAAGTGGAGATATAAAATGACTCAATCTACAATGACACATTTAGATTTGAGACGTTATACTAGCCAATATGTTCATAGTTAAGCTGTCTTTATAAAGTGTACATTTTTTTATTACTGGTGAAAGTGGTTTCAGGCACATTATAAGGAGCTGTGGTAAAATCCAGTTAGATTTATCAGAGCTGTATCCCCTCTGGACATCTAAAAAGACACAATATCCCAGAACTCATTTTCTAGTTTGAAAATGATTCTCAGTATTTGTTGTATAACATACAGAATGAAGAGGTACCAGCTTAATTTATCACATCTCTCATTTTGCCTAATTATGGATATCTCTGTGCGGGAAGATAGTTAGCTTCATTTTGGGAGGAATATTCTAGTTCTGTGTGTAAAGGAGCCAACTGGTCATTTCAGCAGGTGACACAGTGGAAGTTTGGCACCAGTTGACTCTACTGACATTTAGCAACAATGAAACTTTGTTAAAGCAAAACAAATCAACACCACACAAGCTTTTATAAAAAATCTTTCCAGGTAAATGGGGCTTTAATAAAAATAATCAGAAATAGTTGTGATGGTTTTCCTCACGTACGTGTGTGTGTGCGCGTGTGCGCGCATGTAGTAGTAGGTTCAGTGACTCAATTTAATGACAGGTAGCAAACAGGCAAACAGGTGTGCCAGTTTACAAACCCAGTTTGGAATGGCATTGAGGTTAGCATTGTAATTAAGGTGCTGGACTCAGAAAATCAAGGTTCAGTTTCTGGTTCTGCTCAGACTTTGGGCAAGTCAAGTAATCTCTTTGTGCTTTAGTTTCCCATTGTACAATGGGGATAGTAATCCTTTGTCTATTTAGATTGTAAGATCTTTGGGACAGTATTGTGTGTGACTATATGGTTGTATAGCATCTAACACAACAGCGCCTGGATCTCAGTTGAAGTATACATTTTCTTCTGTAATACTAATGATAAATATTGTCTATTGATGTATCTAGGTACTTGTTTGTGAGGCAATGAGATCATACCGCATTCTCACAACATCCCTCAGAGGCAGGGAAGCACTATTATCCCCTTACACAGATGAGGAACTGAAGCATAGAGGACACAATCCATAGCCCACTGGAGACGGTGGGAATTCTTCCACTGACCTTTTAAAGGATATTGGCTCAGATTAAGTAGCTTTGGCTGAGTTTACAAGGCCCAAGTCTGTTGCAGAGCTGGGAATAGAACCCAAGTTTCCTGTTTCCCATTCTAATGCCTTAGTCATACTTTTGGGAAGGTTACTTAAGATGTCTGGTGTGGCTATATTTCCCTGGAAGCCCAGAACAAATGTATCTTGGGTTGAGGCTATACATTAGAAATTGAAGCAGACCCTTACTGTTCAGTTTTTAAGATTTGAGAGATAAAAGTACATTAATATTCTAACTCTTTGCACTTACTATTTTCTGTTTACTGATTTCAGCTTTCTAATATCGAATTGTTGTGATGACAAGGAACTGAATTGCAAAGGCTTGAACAGAACATACATGCTATGCTTCTTGTAAAAACAAAAATTGAGAAGGAAAACAAAATCAGTCAATCAAACACCAACTAGACTAAACACATTATGTCTTGTGTCCTGGAGGTCTTGGGATTTAGGACTCTACTGGGCTGCTAAAGGGAGCAAAGGTCAAAGGTAGGAACCTCACCAGAAATAACCCCTGACCTTTGGAGATAGAGTGTTCATGTTCATGGAGCAGCGGTAAGAATTTTCCGGTGGGTCTCCACTATTGGGTTGGCTTGAGAGTCTGTCTCTCAGGTAACTGGTTCCCAGATCATTCAGGCATGTAAAGATAATCTTCAGTGCTCTCATGTGCCTGCTGGAAACATGTAGGAAGCCAATGAACACTAAAGGGCAGGTGCTTTGTGTTCACATTGGCCCACATTGCTCAGGGGCGGGGGGAGTGTAAGCTACATTCTGCAGCTCCTGGGTAAAATATAAAGGGTAACCCCAGGTGGAGCTCTATTTCTCACCACTAGTGTTTATGAAACTGGAATTTTGTCCACTAAATGTATGGGCCTGAAGCATTCAGTTTTCATTAGCCCTGCAGTGTGGATCCCATTGAATAATATTCAGCTCCTGTTTAAGACACTTGACTTCCTGCAAGAAGGGAGATTTGAAAATTCCAGGTCTGTAGCTATCACTAAAAATTCAATGACTTTTGATTATTCTAAGATAACTGAATTGTTCTCATTCTTGTGACTGAGATAAATATTTTACTATCAGCCAAGCTTTTTCAACAGCATTCATAGGGGTACAGCTAAAGGAAATAGTAGTTCTGTGACTGAGTATTAGAAATATGGTAGCTCCCTTAGCCTCATCTGAAAATCCCAGTTTTGTTGCTTTTAACCAAAGTCAATTTTTTACAACTGACAGCTGTGGTGATCAGAAATCCTATATGAGTGGTAGGTTCTTTTTGGCCTGGACCAGAGAATATTTTGAAATGTTTAAATAAGAGTATTCCATAATCCCCAGGTCTCACCATATCAAGGGCTTGGTTTTCCATATCCTTGCTTGGTTTCCACATCCTGCATATCTTCTTGTATGGAATTGTAATGCATGATGGTCCAATCTTGGGAGAAGATGTGTGTCTCTACTTGATTTGAATAGTGAATATATTTGAGAAAAATAAAATTTGCTCATGGATATGTCATGAGCAGAAAAAAGAGGCTAATTTTGTCTAGTAAGTTATTCACTGTTAATTATTTACTCAGCTCTACAAATTGAAGGAAACTTGTAATCATGTTGCTATGGCACCTGTAAATGCCTAGTGCAAGATCTATATTGTTGGGATATTTAGTTGTATAACTGGTCACAATCATCACGGTTACTTGTACAGATGGGTAATTGTCTAATTCGGTATATTGTATGTGCAATGAAATGTCATGTGTAAATTAGACATCCAGTTGTGCACCAGTTTTGCTTATAGACCTACAAAAACAACTGCACAATTTTCTAAATCAGGTCCTTGTATTATCTCTTTAAGATAGTTTGATATTCAGATATAGCTTATGTAAAGTCACTGAAGGCCATTATAAACTCTTCTTTCATAGCAAAAACAGAGTTATAGTCTACAATACTCTTACTCTTGAAAAACAGCTACCGAGAGACCACTATTCAAGGTTTTGATGCAAAGATTTTAAGTCTAATTTCCCAAACAATTTAGAAAATAGCTGATGAGACTCCAAGTATTAAAATGTGAATATTATCAGGCCTATAACATTTAGATGTGTATTTAGGCTCTCAGATTAAATAAGGCTTTAAAGTCAGTGGACTCTCATTATTAATTCATTTGGTATATGTTTAATTGAGGTAAATGAATGTGGCGCTAAGTGTAGTTATATATTTCCATATCCATTTCTTTGTAATCTAGCCATGTTTAATGCATCATTATTGTAAAAGCACAACCAGCAAATGATTCTACATGTACTTCTTTTCTAAGTTATTTATACATTTTTTTTAATATCTTGTGATTTCAATTGTTTCTGCATCTTTTGCTGTGAATAGTTGAAGAGTAAGCACATTTTCGAGAGCTGTAGGGAGGCTCAGATGCCGGTTGCATTTTAACGATATGGTGCATTATCATTCTTACTGTAGCCAATTCTCTTTTAAATCATTGCTGTTTCTGCTTTAGCCTCCAGCTATAGAATTCTTTTCAAGCCGACAGTGAACTTGGCAGATTGCCAGGAGAAAAATAAAGGTGTTTTGGTCCACCAAAGTATTTTGAGTGCTTCTTAGTGATACAGTTTTCTTCAGTGCATCTGCAAAACATTTTTTCTGAAGTGAATTTTCATGTGAAAAGCCTCCTTAATCATCACCAGTATTGTTTGTCTCAATGCAGTTATTTAACTGCACCCCTGGGTGCTTACAAAATAAACAAGAGAGTCTTCTAAAGAGTTTTAAAAGTGGCAGGTGCTTAGTCTGTGCCCTATTCACTTAGTTTGCAATGACATTTTTGTGCTAATCTATAGACAAACAAGAGACAGGTGACACACAGCATCAAGTACAATGTGCTAAGGAACTGATTCAGTCGACAAACTTTGGTCTAGATAAAATGTTTGCACTGCATATGCCTACAATAGCAACATGGATTTATACTGTTTACATATAAATTCTATAAATCTACAGCATTGGAAATGTCACTAATTTAAATACTTTTTAAAAAATCGGTAGATAAAGGAGGTTTGGGGTTGTTCTGGTATTTTAACATAAAACCATTTTAAAAAAATCTCTGCCATTTCTGTAAACAAAGTGTATTTTTCATTTTTAGTATTGCTGAAATAGGAGCATTAACTAAACCAGGTAGTTAAAGCTAACTGAAACAGACAAATCTGATCTCCCAGACTTTAGCCTATGAATACAATTCATTCATTATAAATTACCATGTCCGTGACACTCAAAGTCTAACATTATTGTACATTTTAAGGTGGCATTCATATTGTTCAATGTTCTATTATAAAATATATTCAGTCTGTAGAGAGAAGTGTCAGCTGAATTTAGGAGCAAATGGAAGCATGATATTCATCATCATTTTTCTGTTTTCAGTCTAATTTCTCCTGTTACAGCTTTGGCGGCTGATTTAAAGCTTTTTAATGAGCCTGTTTGTAATCAAGAGCAACATTTAGAAGAGATAGGATGGGGCTGGGAGGTGGTTGCCCACCTCTAAAGTTAAGCAATTGTTATCTGTAGTCTCTGTAAGTCAGATTGTTGAGGGAGGAAGGGCAGCTGTAGTTGCATCCTGGCAATAAGCAGTGTCATAGAATCAGGGGTATCCACTTGAAACAGAGAATTCAAGATCACATTGCCTTTAAAATATCCAACAATCTTTGAACCCATCCAGAGCTCTCGCACAGCAGTGCCTGGCTCCCCTACAGCTGAGGGGCAGTACCATAGTCAGGAACACATTCTCTTTCACTTTCCATTCCTACTCTCCTCTTTTAAAGGATAACCACCTGCAACCCAGTTGGTGAGGGAGGCAGAAACCTACTGTGTTATCAACTTCACCTAATTTTGCATGTAGGACCATATATGTAGTTGCTCTCCCATATAAAATAGCAGGAGCAGAGCTGCAATACACACAGTTGTGTAGCTTTTGTTGAGCTCCCAGTTCTTCTCCATTATTTTCTCTGGCAGGTGTGGTTGAAGGCAGAGAGGAATGGACAGAGAGGGGAAATATTCTTCTGAATGGTAGGAAAAGTGGGTTTTCCCCCATTGATCTCAGCCTAACATCACATAAGTGGGGCCAAGATTTGGGAAACCAGAGAACTTAGTACTATGTGGCTGTAATAAAAATAATTCTGAAAAGCACTTCATTTTCTCTTGGAATGCTCCCGATTGCACAAACGGACATTATAGCAACATATTGTCCTGTAAGGGGAAATATCCCTCTGTGTGTGCTCAATTACGCCCTCTGCAAACATTGTGGGTGTCTCTTGTACATGCATTGGTATCCCTGCTTGTACGATTTGTGTGTATACAGAAGAGATTTAATTTTAAGGCTCTACAGGAAATATTTATGCAAGGATATTTCTTAGAGATATAGTCATTTTCTAAACAGCCAGCTAAGAGACTGAAATATGCTCATTTACATTCCTTTTTATATGCATTAACAGTGCCTGTTGGATGCCCTCTTTTTCAGGAGAGCCTAAATTTGTCCCAGGAGTTGCTGTTAGGCCACTTCAACAAATAAATAACACAGATCTGCTATATGGTTCAGTTAGTCTTATATGGTGTTAATATACACCTAAAAATATCTTCATCCATTGTTGAAATGCAACACGTCAATAGAGGACAACAGAGAGGTCTGGGGCAGGAAACACTTGAATTGAATCCAGTTTATTTAGGCAACGTGGAATTTGGCCTGCATTCTTGGGAGAATTAGAGAGAAATTTTCAATAATTACAAGGTACCACTAATCCTGTACTGGGGTATTGAGCCATTTTGACTCGGAGGAAAGGGTGGCACCTAATAATCACCAAGGCTACATCTTGCAGCACCTTCATTTTCCTTGTAGGAGGGGGTTTTCATGGCCCAACTCACTTTAAAAGCTCTGAAAAAATCACAATTCTACGTGGAAAGGCTGCAAACCTGCCCTTGAAGTAAGAGCAAAGGAGTGAAAATCAAGATGTGCTGTAAATCTCGTGGAAGAATCTCACCTCTCTTTCTGGGCCTATTCCATTCCAAAGAAACCCAGATTGTGTGGGATACATTTTTGTCAAGCTCAACAAGTTCCAGTCTTTTTGAGGTTTAGACATCAGCCAGACTCTGACCCAGCAAAGCACCTAACCATATAAGTAGGGCAAGTGACTTCACTGGTGCTACTAAAGAGACTAAAGTGAAGCACATTTGGGACCTACATGTGAGCATCATACATGAATGATAGTGAGTCAGAAACTGGGCGATCATTAACTGGCAAGCAGGGTGGTTGCCCTGGGTGAAAATGTTTGAGTTTCCGGGGGGGGGGGGGGGAGAGAGGAGTAGGATAGCAGACCACATTGCTTTTTTTGCTCAACTGTTCATCTTGGGAGCTGGGGAGTGCCAAAAAAGCTTTCTGTCTTGGGCAGCAAAGGACAAAAGTCTGGATTAGAAAGAGTTGGGGGCACTTCCTCCAAATTTCTTGCAAATCCAAATCTGCTGTCTTCACCTCATTTTTTTCCCCTTTTTGATGCTACTTTTCCATTTATTTGTAAGAGAAACTAAAATGATTTCCACCTTTGTTTCCATGACTACATTATTTCTTTCTTTGCTTTTTTCTCTCCTGGTTGATATAATCACTAACACTGCCCCTCCTAGTGAGTATCCCATCATGTAAGTAGTTTGTATAAATAATTAAAAGCTGGGGTTCACACACTGATGGCTGCAACAACGGGCTTGTTTTCTACAACTTGATGGAAAAGATTTGATTTACATCTGCTCTGGGTATTTTATTCCCTATCTTATTAAAGCTTACAACTTAGATACACTATAGTTTTGATGGGGAACCTTGCCAAACATTTTCAGAGGAAGAGAAATTATCTCCAATTAAGAGAGAGTATCAGTGGAATAGAACATTGTCACAGGATAATGGTCTCCTGCTGCTTTGTTAAATGCCAAGGTAAACCTGAGGCATTTATCAGAAATTAATGTCAAAGCAAAGTCGAGAGGTTCATCTTGAAAGCGGGAAATACTGAGCTTGTGAAAATGTTCTGTTATAAAATAGTTTCCATCCTTGCCCTTTATGCCTTTATTCATATGTGAGTGAATATCCTACCTGGGGCCAAGTACATGTTAAGTGGTGAAAGTAACTGGTCCCATTGACTTTATTGGGAGCATATATGAACTTTAAGTATCTGCCTAGTAGTATGCTGAGTGAGGGCCTTTTGTTTTTAGGATTTATGCTTTACAGCCCAATCCAAAAGCTCATTTGAAGTCAATGGAAAGAAGTGCAAGGTTTGAACAGAAAAAACTGGTCTGGATGCACCAGAGAGAGACCAGAAAGCTGTAGAAAGTCTCAGTCATAAAACAAAGTCTTAGATGGCTCTGAAACAGACTTTGTTCATCACTAGTCTGCTCCAATTTACGTTCCTCAAAGAGATTAAATAAAGTTTGTTTGTCAACTTTATATCGATGAAAAACCTATTCCTCTGTTAAGATCTAAAGCAAATCCTGTTAGAAGTATAAATCCCTTTAAATCTCCCCCTCTCTCGCCTAGTGTCACAAGTTTTCCTATGCCTTTTAAACCCTAAATTAAGCATATCAAATCAACCTTAACAATTACTTAGTCATGTCTTTAATTGGTCTGGAAATATGAATGCATATTTTTAACTGCCTGCATGTTTTCTCAATCAATAGAATGCTGAATATGAGAAAATATATTATCCCCCATTTCCATCCACTTTTTTCCAAGGGGCAAAACTACCTGTGCAAATTTGCACCTTCTTTGAAGCTAGTGTTTATACCTAGAGTTGCATACCTCTGTCTGAACATCCATTGGGCCATACGTTCCCTAGTTTTTGCCGTACATATGGGCCCAATTCAACTCCTGCTGCAGTCAAGACTTCCATTGTCTTCTGTGGGACTTGGAGGAAGCCCATGTTGACTTCAATAGGACTTGGACCAAACCCGTCATTTGCCCATTTATGGAAAATGTAGCCCTAGAAGAGTAAAGACAGATTTAAACCACTAATTTTTCTTTACAGCTAGTTTTGCTTTGTCGCTTAATGTAGGGCCAGTCATTTTGTGATGAATACAATTCTGTCTTACACAGGGACACTGTCAAACATAGCCACAAATGTAGATTTAAAAAAAAATGTTTTTTTTACAAAGCCAGGAGACCAATCAAAATACTTCCATGATATTTCAAAAGTGAATAAACATTCTTATGTAATGTGTGTAACTCTCACATTGCATTATTGAAAATTTGAAGATGAAACTGACAATACATTAAGTGAAGTTAAATTGATTTTTCATTGTCCTAACTATGGGAATTGGGAAAGATATACAAAGGATGTGAGAAGTAAATTGGATTTTTAAATGCTTTCAGTTTTAATAATCTAAGTGATTATTGGCACCAATATAGTAGGAAAAGAAAATAAATTTCTTTTTCAGTTGAGTGTCCTTCATCTTGTTCAAAATTAGAAATGGGCCAGGACAGAATGCTCAGTCCAAATGCTCCCAACATTTGAGGATTTCAAAATTAGTCTGGACCCAAATCTTGCAAGATAGGCCAATTTCCATCATAGAGTGCAGGGAGTTGCCCTAGAGACACACAGCTCCCATTCTTGTTAACGGGACATTCTGGAAATCTATGGAAAATCAATTTTCATCATAAGTGTGAGAGCTCTGAGTACATCCTTACTAGACACAGGTACCTACTAATCCAACTTACTAAGTAGCTGAGAAGAGAATTTCATAAGGAAAACCACATTTTTGTTTTCATTAAATGTGGTTGTTGTTTTAACTTTCTGGGCAGAGTGATTCATTTCAGGCCAGTTTTCAGAAAACTAGATATTGGCTAGTACTGCAGCATGCCATGTTTCATCAGTCATGCTGCATTATGTTACATTAGGTGTTCCTATGAATTCACTTTGGTCTCTGAGATTTACGGAGATATGAGGCAGAAATCCATTTCATGAACACAGAGAAAAGGACAGTTAGGGACAATCTCTATCACCAAATGTACAGAATTCTTTTCTTTGAGGATTGGGGGAGGGTGAGAGCGGAAGTAGCAACTGATAAAATAATCACCTGCTTTCAAAACAAATTATTTTACAGATTTGCACATGGTATTAGAGCTTTATTCAGAAAACGTGGTACATGACCCTGCCATGCATGGAAGGACAGAACAGGTTTCTCATTTTACCAACCAATTTACTACAGCAAAGAATGCCTACCCTAAAGACACAATTCTTAGCTTAGTCCCTAAATATATTCTGCAGAGACAAGCTGGGACAAAGGTACTCCAGAGAAATGCACATTTAGATTCATTATAGTGTTAAAAAATAACAAAAACAAAAAAACCTTTAATCTATTTCTTTCTTTTTAAATGCACTCTAGCTTTGAGGCAGAGAAGCAATAAGGTATTCTCATAACCTCAGGAGAAAATCTGAAAATAAGAAAACATTTAAAACATAATCTGGCCTGGTAGAGACCTACTCAACAAAAACATTGAACTTTGCTCTGAAGCTTAATGTTTTTTGTCAAAATATTTATTGTCTGTACTCTTCAGTTATGTTTCACAAATGTGAAGGATTGCTGTAGGATAAATATCCCTGACATGGAAATTGGTCAATAAAAAGAAAATAAATATTTGATATAATTTAAAGAACCAATAAAGAGAAGACAACCATTTCCAGGGAAGGGAAAGAAAGATTGATTCAGCTTTAGGCCAAAATCTTGTACTTAGTGACTACATGAACCAGTGCAAGATGGTCGTGAAGCTGCTGTAGTAAAGTTATTTTAAAGAAAAGTATGAAAAGGGAATATTAAGACTAAAGAGGCTATTCCTTTTGTTACTTTATCAGAGCTCATGTGTAGGAATATGGTGAACTTACATAATTATATTTTCTATATAGCATAATAAATGTCTGAACAGAACTTACATTAATATACAAAATGTATAAATAATAGCCCTTGTCAATTCAGATTCTTAAAAAAATAAATTGAGTCTAAAGCTATTCTTTCTCCAAATCTAGGCTACTTCTCTGTAACAAAGATCATTCTAATATCATTCAGGAAGAGGAATTTCCAAGCCCTCTGAAACTATAATCCCTATGAACAAAAGTGGCTGAACTCTATTTAGCTACACAGCGAACATTAGCTGCACTGGAACGCTTCACATTTCATCACTGAAATGAAATAGTTTGTTATAGGCCTCTACTCCCATTGAAAACGTGAGTGTTAACATTCTGTTTTAATAAAAACAACCAGGAGTCCAGTGGCACCTTAAAGACTAACAGATTTATTTGGGAATAAGCTTTCGTGGGTAAAAAACCTCACTACTTCTGCTTTTTGCTGGTTATTAACAGGATTGATATTACCAATGCCATTATTCTTCATTTGTCTTTACAAAAATCACGTTATTTACATATTTTAAGTGAGCAGGAGCTCTTTCTTTCTTTGTCTCTTCTTGAAGGTGTATGAAGATTAACCTTCATGCTTCAAGGCATAAGCCAACCGACCTCCAACTAGTGGAGGTTAAGAAAAAAATTTCCTTACTTTGTGCATCTTTCTCTGAAGCAGCTGGCACTGGTCAGTGTTGGAAACAGAATACTGAACTAGGTGGACCACTAATCTGATCCAGAATGGCAGTTACTTTGTCCCTATTGTTATGATGATCCTCACTGATGATGACCTTAGCTGGCATGCTCTCTGTTGCGTGAGGATCTTCTGCAATGGTTAGCACTAAAAAAAAATAGCCATTAGTGTAATTGTGATATTTTCCTATGTTTTCATTCTAGTATTTCAGTGAGTTGATATTGATAGGAAACATTAATTGCAGCAGGCCCAATTCTACCTTCTGTTGCATGGGTGAGGCTATTTGATAATTACATGTGGGTAACAGAGAGAAGTACTGGCTCCTTACCTTTCAGTGTGCACCACTGCTTGTGGTTACCACGTGCTTGCTGTGTAAATAGTTATGAGTCTGATTTTATTCCATTGAAGTCAGTGAGAGTTTTGCCATTGATTTTTGTTAGTGCACAATCAGGTCCTAAGAGACTATGGTAATAGGTTCTGAAGTTTAGGTAGTATTTAGCCTGAATACATAACTGAATGCACTTAACAAATTGGGACTTATGGAAATATCCTTTGAGTGTATAAATGAGTGTGCTCGTCTACCACAATGGTTAGTTTGTTTCTATCAGCTGAAATTACTGAGTATAATAGGCTGCACAGTACATCATTCCGAATCTGCTAAAAGTAAGAACAGTATGGTAGTAAAAATGAGCTCTGAAATAGTTACACTGCTGAATCTTCAATTATGAAGACATATCCGAGAGAAGAGAGTTGCAACCCATTACACTACTGAACATCCCCCAGGGTGATATCACAGGGAGAAGAATACTGACTACTTGCAGTAACTTTTAGTGGCTTCAATGGTTCATGGCAAAGAAAGATGAATATTAGGAACCCCAAATAATGGAATTTCTTGCCTAGATTATTGTTTATATTAAAATCCTGTCCTGAATAATGAAAAATACAACATCTGGTGGAAAAAAAGGAGAGTGAGAACTAAATAGAATTGCACAGAAATTTGACTTTGAAATGTATGTTTAAAAATTGTGTATTTAGGTCACAATTTGTCTTGATACTAGAAGTCAATGAAAGTGTAAGTGGCTTATTTTGGTTTGATCGGTATATTATATTTGGGGCTGGGTAGAACTGTGTGGGGTCAGTTTGCCTGATGTAGTTTATCAGATTTCAGAAAAAGAAAAGGAACTGAGCGAAGCACTGACAGATCCCATCTGGGATGCATGAGACAACTGTTCTTAATATAGTTTCCGTGTTTTATCTATTGCTGGAATTGCAGTTTTCAGTTGCTTGTATTGACATATTGCAACGGTTTAAGGTTTGTGCTTACACCACTTCAGAACAGGTGGAGTCCGTAGTATCTTATCAACAGCACTTCACACAAACCAGATAATCAATAGGCTAGTTCAACTATATGAAGATGTGATATATAGACAAACCACTATACTAGCTAAGTGTTTTAAACTGTCAAGTTAAGCAAGACATAACTAAGATTAATTTGAACCCCTATGGGGAGGGGGGATAGGGAATAGAACACATGAAGTGGAAAAAGAGGAGTAACTGGGGAACTGTGGATTTTTTAACTTGGGTATTTAAGAGTTTGACCTTGAAGTCATTTCACCAGGAATATTCCTGTTGACTTCGTAAGGCCAGTGTAGGGACTGAAGGGATAACACAAATAATAATAACAATATAATATTGGGTAAGGGACAGATTCTCCTACCCATACAGATGTTGAATAGTGGCATCTTGAGTAGTCCCTATGGTATCAGTGGGACTACATGTGGAATAAGGTGCTGCGCAGTGTGAGTAAAGGTATCCGATTTTGCCACTTTAACCTTTTTTAGTATGGCTAATTTTTTAGATATCCCACTTTTGTATAATATGAACTGCTCTCTTTCTCTAGCTTAGCTTTTTGGTGCCTGTGAAATGTTTTTGATCACATATAATATCCTTTCTCTTTTTTGCTTTACTAATATGGTAATAACTCATCTATGCTTTTTCATCTAGGAAAAAGCCAACAAATATTTAAAAACACATCAACAGGGTGATGTACAATAGAGGTGGACCCAGAAGGTGAAGAAAGCAAAGCACGCTACTTGTCAAACATCAATAATTGCAAAGGGCTAGAGAATAATTTTGGTGGAGGAGGAATTGGAAGCTAATTCTGGGATAATATACCAGACTGGGGAGATGATGATATTCCCTGAGAAAGTGCAACACAAGGGGGGGGGGAAAAAGAGATTTCTAGTATTCATGCCAACACACTTCCCCCCTAAGTATTGGTCCCTGAATCCCCTTAAGTTTGAAATCTTATTTTGCAAAAATTAAGTTTCCCTTCTGCCAGGAAGAATTACTGTTTGTCATTTATTCCAAGAGAGTACCTTATCTCATGTGATCAGTTCACTACATTTGCAATATGGAAAAAAACATATTCTCTATTAATTCAGACTTCACTTCTATCTCAATGAGATTCCCAAAGCACTCCCCTCTAAATTTAGAAGTGCTTGCCTTCTTCCCCCCTTCAATTTCTTTTTTAAATGAGATAGACAGCTAAGATTGATTCTATAATCAAACTGAGTCTGTAAGATGGCACTCACTTTGTGAACAGATAGCTTATCAACCTGTTGTATACCAATGTTCAAATATATGGCAAATAAATGTAATTCTAGATTTTTTTCTCCTTTTTTGATAAAGATGATTATTCTCAACATTATACACGGAGTACAAATTGTTCACAGGAAATTAAACGTCTCTTATGTGTCTGGTTCTGTATGAAATGAGCTATCAAATCCTGCATACCAGAAACAAAATTACAACTGAATTGTAAGGATCACTTAGTGGAAGACTCAAGTTTAATTCTGGCAACAAAGACTGGATATTTCATACACATTTGCTTTCCAGGGCATGGGAGGATGCCAGTAATGTCTGTTCCTTCAGTATATTTATTTGTTATTGTTATTGCCTGGTACCTAGGACATTTTTTAGCTTGTAGTGGTCATGTTTAAAAACTTGAACTTAGATGCTTTCATTGCAGGGGTGGGGGTGGGGGTGGGGGACTGGGAAGAAAGGAGAATGAAAGAGATTAATCTATGTAAAACCGAACATACAGTTGTGCCAGGTTATTTTAACATAAGCTTTGGCAAGAAGGAAAGAAGCTGAAAAGCAGGAGTAAACTGATCAGGAAAGAACGAGAGGGGTTATGACATTTCATACCCGAAGAGATTTTCCTGTAGGGTGATAAAAGTTTGACTTGTACTATGCCTTTAATTGTGCGTTTCCTTCTTTAAGTGTTTTTGTTCATGTTGTTAGAATGAACTGTTTGATGGTGAAGTAAATAGGCTAAAATGGAGGCATTTCAAATAAATTGTGTGCAACACACATTCGTTTACATTCATGACACAGTGTTTTGTCATGGGCATTTTATGGTACGTTCCAGAGCCTGTTGGAGTGGAAAACGATGCCCCTTGTAACTAACTGCCATGTCTTTGTGTTAAATCACACTTCCTTTCCCAGGTCTCCAAGCAACAGTATCTTAAAGATGAAATATTCATTTCTGAAACCTAATTTAATTTCAGATGCCTGAGCTCTGGAGCTTATCAGTTCATGGAATCCACAAAATTCGATGAATTAACAACTCTTTTCCATAGATGGAGGTTTGGGGTTTAAAAAAAATGTACAGAATCTTTTTTTAAATACATCTTCTTGATTTTAACCTTGGTTGGGCTGACAGTCTGATTTACTCATTTGTGATATGGGGTATAATGAGAAACACTAGAAGCAATAATCTCCCTGTCAATAAATGCAATGCATTGTTACTTTATAATGGGGATTAGCAGCCTCAGAGAGTATAGAGCCATACATAAATAAATAAGGGTTAAACCATTTGAAAGCTTTTTTTTTTTAATGTTCAGATTTTTAAACATGGTTTTCATAAACCCTGAGGCTGGTGTGATAAATCATTACTGGCATATACTAACCAGTTAAACCAGTAACAAATGCAATTGGGTGTCAAACATAACAGGGAAGATGAATGAATGCGGCGTTCCAAAAGGCAGGCTTTACTAAATATTATCATAAACATAATCTAAAGAGAGATTTTTCAAAAGCATCTAAAGGACCTAACTCTCATTGACTTTCAACAGGTGCTTTTGAAAGTCCCTTCTATAATCAACATACATTTGGAATGGTTTACCTTTACTTTTCCTCTTTATTTTAAATAGGGAGCAATATTTGAAACTGAGATATCCAGAGAAATGCTGGGTATTCAGCCCAACCTGGGATTACCCATTAGCACATTTGTGCAGTGGGTATTGAGTGTTTAGATATATTACGTATTCAGGTACCTGTATTTTTACCTATTCTCAAAAGCTAAACCATGGGCTTCCTGGTATCACATTATGGCAGTGTCGTAGCCAATGGTGTGAAATCTGAGCACACACTAGGCAGCCAATCTGTTGCCCAAGATAGATCCATGATCTCCCATAGTCTAATATAGAGGGTGCAGTCACATGTAGCTGGGCCAAAATCTCTTCCAGCATAACTCTGCTGAAGTCAATGGAGTCACTCTGGCAGAAGAGTTGCCCCTCATGTCCACATATATGTTTGATATAATAGGTTTGATGAATATCAAACAAAGCTGTCAGTCTCTCTGAGAAATGCTACTGCTAAGAAACTAAAAGTTGAATACCATGTATCTATCTACAGTCAAGTTTCACATTGCTACAGGTACTGCTTCGACTGTTTTGCATCAGACGTTTAGTCAGAATTATTGCCTCCAAGGAGAGAATACTCATGAGAACGGCATCACTATATTATGGATGGATTATAGAACAGGTGTGCGCTGGCACCACTTACTCATCTCTAGATTTAAACCAAATGCAAATAATACCTGCTGTTACTTGTGAAATGATTAAGATTAGATTAGGTGACTGAAACCTGAGGCTTAGTGGGCAGAAATAGACTTATTTATCTACAAGTGGGCACCTCAGGTTCCAAGGAACTCAAATGATTGCTAAACCATGTCTACCCACCTCCAGAAAAAAGAGTAAGAGCATTTTCCCCGGGCTGTAATAGAAACATGACAGCTATGGGAATTTAACAATGGTTACTATGACGTATTTTCCAGGAACAGTAGCCACAAGTTCTTAGAATGAATTTGCATTTAGGGCAAATTTTCAGTTCTTACTCTGGTTCGTAAAAGTCAGTGACACAAGCACATTTTTCAGCAGGAGCAATTACAAAGTCTAATTCAAGCATGCCTCATCATTTAGTGGTTATGTTTCTTGATGCAATCAACAAAGGTGAACAAATTGACCTGTGCAACAAAAGAAGTAAACAGAAGATGCTATGAAGATGTATATTTTCTGCATGGTTTATATAGCACTATTTTGTGGCAACCCTATTATTTTTCTTTCTATTTTAATTTAGAAGATATTTGAGATGTTTTTACAATTACTTAAAATACCAAAACAGGATACATTTTCCGGAATATGGTGATTTACTCAGCTGAATCAACCTCAGTATAAATCACCCAGCAAAATAATACCTAAATTAGCCAGCTAGACTATTTCCATCAACTTCCTCACACAAGAAAACACAGAGAAAATAGATGTCTTACAGTGCCCAAGGGAGATTAGTAAATCTGGGCATTGTCTGGCAAAGTGGACAGTTGAGGCCCCCTGATGGGCAATACCCTACTATGATTCCTTTGCCTTTCAAAGAAGGTAGATGCTAACTTGAATCCTCCATGGAATTCACCTGCTGTGGTAGCACAAAACACCTTACGTAGCTAGGTCTCAAACCATTTAGGGCGGTAAAGGTTAAAAAACAAACAAAAAACTTTTAACTCTATTGAGGAACTAATTGGAAGTCAATACTGACTCCAGAGAACTTAATAATCGGGCAACTGCATCCTTCAATAACTTCAGTAGTTCAAAGCAGAGCACCTTACGGGAGTCTAATCTCAAAAACATGCATAACTGTGGTGAAGTCTGCAGCCTAAAGAACAGGTCACAAAGAGGGCACAAAAATATTTTTTGGTGGGCAAAAAAGAAATTGATTTTTTTTTTCTGTTGGATAAAATGGTGTCACCAAAGAGTGTAGAAACAGGTCATTAGCCAAACAAATGTTGACTCTTTTAAAATAATAATAATAATAATGTAGCTTTGGCTGTGTTTTAGCCCATTTTCTGCCAAAATTCTAGCTAGAGCTGAATGAGTCAGTGGGAAAAACAATCTCACACTGTTAGCTTGGTGGTTAGGACTCTGAACTAGGATATGGGAGTCCATGCTCTGCCTGATTCAGAGTGAGCTGGGATTTTAAAAATAATCTGCTCTGCTCTGAATCCAGTAACTTGAATCTGGGTCTCCCAAATCTCCAGTCAATCCCTAACCACCCAGCCACACATGTGACATTTCAAAATGCTTCTTTTTTTGTGTGAAATCACTCAAAAAGAGGTTTTTTTGTTTCAATGGGGAATGAAAACAAATTTTGAAACCTTGAAAGATGCCAGGGAATGGATGGAATTGTCATCCTTCAGTTAGCAATAATTCTAACGAAGAAGTTTACAGGCAGGAATGTTAATGTAAACAGAATTTGTTAAGAACATATTAGAGAATATTAATGGAAAGCAAAAGTTTAGCTTGTAAGTGTAAGCATTTGCAGCAGTTTCTAGAAGTTATGCTAAGAACTGTACCTAGACCATGTGGTGTGTGCATCCAATCAAAATTAACCAACACATCTTGAGATTTGAATGCCAGCTAGGAACTTCTCATGAATGGATGGCAGACCAAGAATTCTTAGAAATTATTCAGCAAATCATTTTGTATCAAATATATTGTTAAGATTCAAGATCTACTCATTGATGATTCATGAACAGAGGAAAAAGAAGTGAAACAAATTTACTATTCATTATTTGTTCATCTCTATACCTTCCATACAAAAACTACATCATTGTTATGACACAGTGCTTTAGGTGGATTCTTGGGGGACACTGTAGAAGATATGTCCTTAGGATCAGACAAGCACTGCGAGACTAAACATTTGATATCCTTCAACAAACGGGTTGGCTACCAGAATTTTTTTCTAAACTTTACAGGTGCTGAGCGGAAATGGCTTCGAACAAATTTTTGTTACCATAATTAATTGCTGATCATCAGTGGTGAATATTGGTTCAAGGGAGAAATCATAGGTCTTATTCTTTCCACTGTTGCAGTCATATCTTATAGCTTAGAGCCAGCTCCAGAAACAATGTGATCTAGAGCTGTAAACACGCTGTTACATACAGAAGACTATGAGAGGGATTAGTTAACTTGTTCAGTGCTATAGGACAAAAATGTGCATCACAGAGGTGGTACTTATGTTGTTCGACTGCTATACTTGAAACTGGTACATAGGACATGAATGTAGGCAACATTGTAGCAAATGCTTCCTCCCTCAACTCAATGCTTAAGGTATGTTTGGAGAGCACATATAAACAGAATGTTGCTAAGAGCAGGAAATATTTAGAAACATTTTCTTGTTTACTTTAATAATGAAAAGTAACATTTGATTCCCTGGGTATTTTTTCAGCTCAGGCTTTGAAACTGAACCTAATTACCAGTGTTGCATTACATACTGGAGCTTTTTCTGTTGGGGTAACAATGGAGACTTTAATGAAACCTAATTTACCCTCTCCTCCCAATTACTGCACTTTAAGTTTAATTTCTTCACTGTGACACTCCTGGTCTTAAAGTATCAGTTCAGAAAAACATGTCTGTAGTTTTATTTCTTGATGCACTTTGATAGCATTTTTTTCCTGGCAGAAAATAAAATATTTTAATTGGACTTTGCTGTCACAGAGTTAGTTGCCAGCCACAGATTTCAATGAAATGTCCTTTGTTGAAGATTTATAAAAACACTCCGTATGCAACAAATATTGATATGACTCTTAATGGCAATGTAGCTGATTAATATCCTTTCATGCTTCACAGCAGCATGAAACACAGGGTTTTAATGAATGCTAACAACAAAGAGTAAACCAGGTGTGTTACTAAGAAACAATCTCTAGTGTGATTTAATTAATCAAAGCATTGCATGGAGCAATTATGAGCAACCTTGCATAAGTAGCAATGGTACATGTCCCGGAGTTTTAAATTGGCTTTAAAGAAAGACACCATGGTTTAATAACTATGCTTCAGCAGTCACAGAAGAAACCTCTTTCTATGTGGGAGTAATAAAAAAATAAAATACTGATTATGAATTTTTGATTTTTGGTAATTGGATATATGAAAAAAGCTAAACAAAGTACAGGAAATATAACTGAATAACCATGTTACATAGAATGCTCTCCCCAACCACTTTGCTCTGAATGTGTCATGTATGTTATGTGGCTCAACGAATATCTTAGACAGTGGTTCTGTATATTTTATTTTGCCTAGTTTTCCACTGAAACTGGAATCTGATTAGGTTCTGTAAGAGTTTGGGGTTTATGTATGAGGTTAAATCAGGGTTTGGCTTTAGGCTAAATTAAGCTGAGCTACCACAAACCATTCTAATAAGAACTTGGTGAACTGCAAATGGATTCAACCCAGAACTAAAACAAGAGGAGTGCATTTGGAACCAGGACTTCAAATCTAACCACTTCCAGAATTCATATTTTGGGTTATATGCAGTGCTTAATTTGTGCCAGGTCTTACCTGAGCTGAGACCTGGCACCTCTAGGCTTGCCGCATCAGGTATGAAAATAAAAAAATTGCTTGAGCCCTGGCACTTTTCATTACAAATTAGGCACTGGTTACATATTTAGCCCATCTCTAGTCAAAGCTAACTTAAAGCCACTGATCAGACCAGGTTCACTTGAATTTTGGTGAAAACTCAAGAAGTTCATTGCAGTGCCTTCTTGGGGACCCCCAACATGAGAGTAGAGTGGGAATTTTGATGTTTTGGTTACTGAAAGAAAATGTCATGGATTATATTGCTATCCGATCTGTTTGCCTCAATCCCTTGGAATGACCCCTGACCCCTTTACAAAATTATAGTAACATATTTTAGTGCTGATCCCACTGCTTTCTTCCATCTCTTATTACTGTTTTTCAGATTTCAAAATAACAAACACAGTGTTTAAGTCTAACATAAATATTATGGGCTAGATTCTCTCCTGTGTTACCAGTGCAAGTTAGATCTACTTCCAGGCAGGCAAATTTATGCCCCTGATGCCAGATTTTTCATAGGCCCTATTACCATGGTGTAGTGAAGTTTTGAAACGCCCCCTCACCATCTCTGCACACAGCAGAGTGAGAGCCAGGAGCACACGGCCCAGCTGCAGCACAGATGCACTGGCAAAGAGTTCCCCACTAACACAGGAATATTTTGCTGGGCATTTGCTGCTGAATTTCGTCCCCTTTATACTATCGGAGGTAGAAAGGGGTCATAATAACCTAGCTTCAGACACTAATACTATGAGATAAATGTTCAAAACCCCACAGAGAATTAAAAACAAAAGCTAAACTAAATACACATGCTAACAGAAGGAGAAAACATTTGTATAGAAGGAAAGAGATTTATCTGTTCCAAGCTCTTTACAAACTTTATTAAATTAATGCTTACACATCTTTGTGGGGGTAAAGAGGTAAATATTATCTGCACCCTGAAGTGGAGAAACTGAGACAGAAAGGTTAAGGTCTACCTTTTTGAAAACACGCGCACAAACTGTGTGACTAGGTGGGATATGCAAACCTTCTGATGCACACATGGATGAGACGAATGTGCCCCCAGAAATACCTTTGGACATGTACAGCCCTGACCTGAAGTCATAACAAATACTACATGTTTGCAGCTTGTGCACATGCACTTCTGATCATGCATTTTAAAAATACAAAAAAAAAAAAAAAAAAAAAAAACCCTCTTGCCAGAGCCACATTGTGACTCAGTGGCAAAGCCATGACTTGGGCACAGGTGACTTCACTCCCAGTTCCACCTTTAATTCACTACATCATGATACCGTCAAAAATATATTTCTAGAAGAAGTCTCCCCAGGAGCCTCAGGCAGGACTAATATATATATAACTATATAAATAGTTCTTTGAATGTCTTTTCAGATTTATTGGGAAATGCCAGCATTCTTTCCTTAATCTTTCAGGTAGAACTGGGAAGGAATGGACTTAAAACTCCAGGCTTTCTTAGGGAAGATCTGGGACCTCCTGAATAAACTATCTACCCAACTAATTAGAGCAACCACACACATCCACTTGATGTAGCTTCTAGCATCCAATTCCGCATTGTGAGTCAAAGCAATCAACCACTTCTCAGTATGGCTTCCATCTTCCAGGCCCTGATTTCAGAAAAATTGACTTGGTGGAGGGGGCAAAGCTGTGTCTTGCAAATTTGGGGGGCAAGGGCAAACAGTGGAAGACATAATGGAACATATAGATCTATGAAAAGTTGGGCAGGGACTGTCCCCCACCCTGCAGCAAATGACACTCCTGTCCACTTCCGAGTGGAACAGGGGACAGTGGAGAGATGCAGGGAACATTCATGCAGGGGTTGCTATAGAGATCCATGTAACCAGTGATTCACCTTACTGGAACTCTCACCCATCACAAACATCTACTTATCTGCTGATCTGGCTCCTGGTAATGCAATATCTGAGGTAACCTAAGTGACCCTTGCACAGAATTTGGCCCAAGTTTAGAATGTCTATATAAAGTCTCTTTTCAGACTTCATGCTGAAAACTATGCACAAAAGAAATACGGATACAGGATGAGAATATATTTAAGGTGAAATACCTGCCACACTGATTGGCAAAACTCCCACTGATTTCAATGAGGCCAGGATTTCACCCTTAATTTACTGATTTATGGTGGAGCAAGGTAGAGCTGAGAGTCAGTTACTAGGTCAGCCTCATCAGTAAAAATAAAACATAATTCACTCTTTAAGTAGCACATTTTATTTATAGTAGATTGATGTTTTTAAATGTTAATTGTTAGGGACATGATTCTTTTTTATTGTGAAACTACATTTACAGTATTTTTTTCTGGTAATATCGATATGCTGCTGGTTGCGTTTTGTTTTAAAGGGGTATGATATTGCAAGGATAGGCATAAAAGGGGCATGATGATCAAAGCGTACAGCTGACCTTTTGTTTATGCATTATCTTTGGACATCATCTGTCTGTTTGTACATTCAGTGAGATGAGAAAGATAATGGCAGTGAATGTTCCACGTTGGGCTTTTATTTTTATGGTCCTGTCTTAAATTCCCCCCAAAAGGAAGTCAGTTTAGAGTCAGGCTGCAATTTAGCCCATTGTGCCTAGTTATTTCTTTGCCTAAAGGAACACCTTGTGGTTTGTGAGATCAGTGGAACAGAGGCACAGTGGAATAGAGTAATAATAAAATATCTAGCCTGGCTGTTAATTTCCTCGTTAAGGCAGATCTTTAACTATGTAAATTGCAAGGCAGACCCACCCCCAGGAAAGCAACATCAACAGGCTGTTGCTGTTGATTTGTTTCTATTACTGAGGTACCTAGAAGCCTTAGTCGTGGACCAGGACCTGTTCATGCCAGGTTATTGAACAAACATCAAAGAAAAAGTGGGTCCTGCCCCAATGTGTTCAGCTGGGCTGTTCAGACAAGTCCCTTACTGAGCAAAGCAGCCCTATTACACATAACACTTAAGCATATGCTTAAATTCAATTGAAGTAAATGGGAGTTAAGCACATGCTTAAATTGAAGATAAGCATGTGTTTGTCATTCCTTATTGAGCAAAGCACTTGAGCACATGCTGAAAGTTAAGTGTTTGCTTAAATTTTGAACTGAACAGGGATACGCTTTTGCCAACCCCAAGGATTCAAACATGAGGTTCAGCTCTGCAAAGTTATGAGATTGGCTTAAAATCATGAGCTTTAAAAATAATAGATTTGGGATTTTCTTTTTTGCCTTCTAGTGTTTGAGCCTTTACAGTTCATGTTTTCCAGGTTTTCTCCACAACAATGAGGGTTAGAACCTTCCTTTTCAAAAAAATGAAAGCTGAGATTCACCTGACTCCAAGAGCTGGGTTTTAAAACATCCCCCCACAAACTATTGAGGGTCATGATAAAATTGTGAGAGTTGGCAACATAGATGGAGTTGAGCTTGTTCTGAAGAGCTTTCCTAAATGAAGACTTCCAGGGATGTGTGCATACCTGTTCCTCCTGCAAGCAGGGTGCAGTGCTGCAGCAGCTACCCGTTCTCTGCTGACTGCTTCCTCGCACCATTCTGTCACCTTGACTGTTTTTGTTGTGCAGCAGGAAACAGAGGCAGCTAACATGAAGCACGCTCATAAACAGCAGATATCAATACAGGCTCTTGTGGCTTTGTGCCTGAATGGTAAGGAGGTGCTGGGACTCTGGATTGGGTGAGGCCCCAAAAGAAGTTTCATGCCAAACAGGTACAAAAAATGCATGCAGTAATATTTATTTAGATGTCTCAGGGGACAGGATTCTGTAGGGCCAGGTGGGCTTGAGAAGCTTAGCTGTAGGTGAGAGAGGGGCATGGGAGCTCATTGTACCTGGGTATAGGGAACTTACTTCAGTTTTACAATGTTTTGCAAAGTTGATGCTGCCTCTTTGAACATTTTTGAATATGTTTGCATATGTTTGATGGGAAACAGGTGAGGACATTTGGAGGTTTGTAGTTGTTTTGCTACTGATGTATGTTTTTATTGGTGTTTTTACCACACATAATGTGCTCCTTTGGGAATTTATCTTGGTAGAGAGTCCCAGATCAACTGCAGATGCACTTACTTAAAAAAAAAAAAAACACTTAATATCTTCTAAAATGTAGGAAATCACCACTGGTGTTTACACACATTGGGCTTGATTGTGGAGTTACTTTTAGACTTGAGGACTAAGGGCAGCATTTAGTTGCACTGCTACAGGAGCACACCAGGACCAAACTGTGACTCGCTATCTAGTCCTGGATTCCTCTCTTGCACCAGCTGGGAAGTAAACTGTGCTAGACCTTTTCACAGATTATCTTCCTCTTTGTTCCTGATCAGCTTTGCTGGCTGAGAAGTTGCAGTATTGCTAGCCCCCCAAAATTATGAGATTGGCTTTCAATTTAAGAGAGTTTGCAAAAATAGAAATAAAAAGAAATACTACCCACAATAATTGTGATCTTCTTCTTTGCTTTCTGGAGTTTGAGTCTTTAGGCTTTACATTGTCACGCATCTCTCAGCAATCATGAGTCTTCCCTTAAAAAAGTCTAGAGTCTTCCCTTAAAAAAACAAACAAACAAAAAAAACTCCTGAGATGATCATGATCCATGGGACTCCAGGAGCTGGGCCTTTTAGGGTTAGTAATGTGCATTGAATCTGAGTCAAGGTTGAAGTAAGTACATATTTCCTGCCCACTTATCCACTATAGCTGACTCGGAACAATAAGAAGCCATCTTATTTCCCATTTACCCCCTCTTCCCGAGCACGTAGAGTGTGCTACAGTCTTTCTCTTTGAAAAGAACACGCCTGAATACCCATCTTTATGTGTATATTTTATTTATTGTCTGCCGGTGGTCCCTGGACTTGGGACTGGTCCCTTTTCCAACCCCTTTGGGTTGTGCCCCAGTAGGGCGCATGGTGGGAGCCTTATCCATTCTTTGTGGAGCTAAGGGACTGCAGTTGTCTGTTGCTGCTGGTCAGGAGTGTTCGGGGTCTTTGGGCCCTTCTCTCCCCGCCTTGGGTCGCAAGGCCTAATCCAGCCCTACAGAGTTAAAAAGAATTAAATTAAGAAACATGGAAAGCTTTTGACATTTTTACTGGTTCCATCACTAGTCACCATCAACCTGGCTCAGGTCTCTTCCCTGCTTTGGCTTCTCTATGCCATTCTGGTGGCGAACAGGGGCAGTAAAGGCTCTGCAAGCAGTAAGGAGAGAACTGACCCAGTTCAGGCTCCTACAGAGACCCTACGCTGCCCTCATTGAGAAGCTTTGGCCTGGGCAGAGAGGGATGTGTCTGAGGCAGGCCTGTACCGTATAGTTCAGTTCATGGCTCTATCTAACACAGCCTATAGGTTTTGTTATGGAGGCTGCCAGAAATTAGAGAAGCTGAGGGCTGATCTAATTTACACTTGAGGCAATTTCAGTTTCCACAGCAGCCTGGAATCTGAAGGGTGCAAAGGTAGTTTAAAGCCCCCTTTTCTCAGAGTTACACCTTCTGTGCTGCTGCTAAGGGAGGGGCAGGTGAGAATCAGACCCTGCAGATAGACACCATATCTTTCAAACTGATGGAATAAACCCTCATTTTGTTAAAGTTGACCTGCTGTAACTGTTAATGAGGCTACAAATAGTTTTCAGGGTTCGACTTTGCTTTCATCGTGTATTTTATCATTGTTGCTCCTCCCTAAACGTATGTGCTCTGTTGTTTGTTACCTATATGTTGTATGTCTCCCAATCCAAAGTCCTTACAGAGGCAAAACTCCGTTTTCTGGAACAGGAATTTTGCTTGAGCATGGACTATGTCAAGATTTTGGATTAGGCACTCAAAGTAAAATAAAACCACACGCATGTGATTTCTGAACCAGGTTTGGAGGTTGTGCCCCTACTGTAATTCAGTTCAAGACAGAATGCCAGTGAAACTATAAATACTATCAGAACATGAAAATCACTGGAAAGAAAGATCTAGCTGTGTATTTCAGATTTGTTCCCAAAAGACACCCCCATGTCTCTGACAGATGCAGTGAGTACAGCGTAGCTTCTGGTTTCTCTTGACACAGAGAGTGTTAGACAAAGAGTACATTGAATAGAGATAGACCCAATGGTTTGGAAATAATTCAGGTATTCCTGGAATGCACAAGTTAATGCCTACTGTATCTGCATAGCTCTTGTCCTCTTTTGAATGATTCTGATGTAGCTGGGAATGCCACTTGTACTTTGAATATGTACTTATTTCAACAGGCAATAAAATAAATATGAGAAACTATTTTCCTTGTTTTAAAAGCACCCCTCCTGAAAAGTAACGATCACTGCACATTTTGTTTCTGCTTATGAAACAGGCCACTATTGCATCAGCAGCAAAACGCTAGTGAGGGTGAGCTGATTAAAGGGGTGCAACTTCTTTAAAAGGAAGAAAGATTTAAAAAAAAAACCACAAAAACCTAGAGGGGAACTTGTCTCCTTTCTTGTTAGGTTTGTTTCTGTGTTAGTCTCCGTTTTGGGGTTACTGTGGTTTGTTTGCAGCTGATCTGTATGAGTTATTTTCATCAAACATTCCTAAATAAGCTCTGAAGACAGGAGAATGAGAAATCAATACTGAGCTACTCAAAGGGTTAAGCAACTTCATTTTAAGCAACGTCCATTGTGAATCTTCAGTCAGAGTAGGTATGTTTTAGAAGAGTTACGGCCACATACTGAAAATCAGTTTGGTGCTGTTGACATCACTTCAATGTACACTGTGCTGATGCTAATTTACACCAGCTGAGGATATGACCATTAAAAAAGTAGATTTCTGCAAGCACTCTATCCTTATCTGATGTACTGAAAATTCTAGGAAGGTCTTTGTCATGTAATTATTTCCTGAAAGGCTGGACCTTGTCTTAGATGCGCAGAATAAGAAATAGAGCCACTTTGCTTCAAGGGGTCCAAGACACACGCATTGCTTCCTGGTTGCAGTGGTTTGAGCACACAAACTGCTACATCCAGGGGTTGCAGCAGAGTTCTCCTGATGTAGCTGGTTGGAACATAGTGGGGATGGAGCACTGTCTCTACCTACTCTCTGCCTTTGTCTTCCCCTGCCTTTTCTGGTGAGTTTTTCCCAGTGGGAGCAACTGGGCAGTAGACCTTGCCGCCTCTTGATCTCAAAGGGTGCAGTTCTGGGTAACCTTGGGCCCCAGGGATTGTGCAGTGGAAAGGGGAAGTTCCTTCTCTGCCTCCCCACTTTATGCCAGTGTATGGGAGAGTCACATTATTGCCCACAGTGAACACTCTCTCTGACGTGCAACAGATTTTTGCTTATAAATTAGGTAGTCCACCAACAGGTGGAGCCACATGAATCTCACTGATGCTCAAACTGAGTCAGACGAAAAACAGACCAAAGCCCAGAACCCAAGCCCACAGCCAAACCCAAGCTTTGTTGAGTCTCTGAAAGTGTGGCACAACTTTTAAAGAATACGTAATTTTTGTTTTTCACTCCTCTGCACTCCCTAGTTCCAGAAGAGCTGAAGAGATGCATGCTGTTCTCATGGTATTTGTAACTCAGCTGCAAACAGGAAGTGCCCAATGTCATACCAGAGAGACTTACAGCCCAGTTTGGTAGGCATGAGTGCTTATGGTGGTTTGTGGTGTCTATCAAACATTTTTCAAGTACTGAGGGTGATAACTTCTTCCTCGGATGTTAAGTTGTTGATGAAAGAACTACACTAGAGAAATTTAAATAAACGTGTTATAAGAGTTCTGTAGATATCGGTTAGACACTTGTAAGATAGACAATAA
Organism: Trachemys scripta elegans; assembly: GCF_013100865.1. Taxonomy (NCBI): domain Eukaryota; kingdom Metazoa; phylum Chordata; order Testudines; family Emydidae; genus Trachemys; species Trachemys scripta. The sequence continues at coordinate 30,094,275 of NC_048310.1, read as the reverse complement.
CTATTATGTATTCCAGTACATAATGTAAGTTGGTGGAAATGTGATTGATATCCTACAATAAAAGGGAGTACATAGATGATGTAAAACTTGTATATAGATAGATTTTTGTGACACTTATTTCTTTTGATGCACCTGTGTATATACAAGTACATTTCTTCTAAAGCCTTCTAAAAGCTGAATAATTGAAAGTCTTACTCAATTTTTTTCAAAAATATAGTAAACACAGTCCACACATTTAATCCTATTCTTTAAGCAGCTGAATTTACCTTTTGTAATGCGTTCAGTTTTCCATGTTGGTGTGATTGTATATGTATTATAACTTAAGTACGATTTAGTTTAGTTTTTATTTTAATATATTTTTCCGTTCTAATGGAACAAAGTTGCTTCAAACAGTAAAAGGCAATCTGTGATTAAGATATTTGACAACTGAATTCTCAAAATACTGGAAACTATTGAAAAAGCAGCATATGGTTTTTCTAGTGTTTATTTCTCTACAAAGAAGAAACTGTAAGTTTCGGAGTAAAGGGTTACACATAGTGACAATAGTACATTTGGCTTTTTAACGGCACTCACTTCTTCAAAATTATCTTGCAGCTAGAAGCACCAATTGTTATCATTCCTATATTGCCTAGAGATTGGGGCCTTGTTCTACCAGGCACTGTACAAACACATAATTTTTATGGGCTTACCATTAGGTCTGCTAAGGTGCGGTACATAGCCATACTGCCCCATGTTAGACCAGGGACCAGATTGTGAATCTGAAAGTCACAGAGAAATGCATGGTTTAATCCTTATTCCAGGAGGGCATAAATCTGCACCAGCCCTTTTACTCCCCACAGGGAACCGGCACTTCCCTAAACAGATAAAGGGAACTGTGACGTTGCACTCCATATGCTTTATGAAAATATGCTTATGAATGTGAATATGATGTAACTGGAATATGCTTTATGCAAAAGGTCTCTTGTAAGGTATCATTACAAATCTTATAATCTACTGAGTGTGTTCATCCTATTTGTTTGCATGTATTATTTCTATATCTGAAGTTAGAAGAATAAGATATAAACACATTAAGTGGAAGCCATTAAGGGTGCTTCAGAACCAATGAACTGTAAATGGTTCTGTTTATTGCAAACCTTCCTGTGTACATGTGGGCCAGCCCAGGAAGAATGAAGGCTGGGGTCTTACAATGACATGTGACCATATCACCTGATAATGAAACCCATCTTAAATCTGGTACTTTTCCATTTAAAAGGAGGGGTGAGACCCAGAGAGACAAAAGATTCCCGCCGTGTGCCAAAGCTATAAAAGGGGGTGGAGCAGGACAAAGGGATGGCCAGTCATGAGAAAACCCAGCTTAACACCTGAGATGGCTGCTGGAACTAACAAGGGTTGTACCAGGGGAAAGGATTGGGCCCAGACTAGGAAGGAATCTAGTCTGTGAAAGAAGCTTATTGGAACATCTCGGAGGGTGAGATATAATCTGTGATCAGTTTCTTAATGTATTAGGCTTAGACTTGCATATTTTTGCTTTATTTTGCTTGGTAACTTACTTTGTTCTGTCTGTTATTACTTGGAACCACTTAAATCCTACTTTTTATGCTTAATAAAATCACTTTTGTTTATTAGTAAACCTAGAGTAAGTGATTAATACCTGGGGGAGCAAACAGCTGTTCATATTTCTCTATCACTGTTATAGAGGTCGGACAATTTATGTGTTTCACTCTGTATAAGCTTTATACAGAGTGAAATGGATTTATTTGGGGGTTGGATCCCATTAGGGCCTGGGTGCTGGAGTCAGGTAACCTGCAGAGCTGTTTTCACTTAAAGCCTGCAGCTTTTGGGGAGTGGCTTGGACCCTGGGTCTGTGTTGCAGCAGGCTACTGTGTCTGGCTCAACAAATCACGGTTCTGGAAGTCCCAAGCTGGCAGGGAAAACGGGCTCAGAAGTAATTTCAGGTGACAATCTCAAGGGGGACTCTATGACTGAACCCATCACAGGAACATCATCATCATCTCCATTTTACAAACTGGGAACTATGACACAAAAAGATCAAGTGACTTGCTCACTATCACATAGGAAGTCTGTGGCAGAGCTAGGAATTTGGTCTAGATCTCCTGAGTGACAGAATACTGTTCCTTTTGGTGAAAAACTAGGAGTGTTAGATGTGTTTCCGGAGGTAAGCATCAAAAGGAGGAAAGTTAATAATAGGTGCATGATAGATGCAGACCCATTTTGGGTACACACTTATATACTTTTTTCTTTTCTATGATGCATGTCTGTAATATGTTGGCAATAGCTTTATAGCAAGAGAGTCTGAGGGACAAATTCAGCTGACATAAGTGGTTGCAACTGCAGTTATACTGGTAAAATATCTTGGCCCTTGGTTTCAAAAGTAACCATACCTATACGTTTGGTCCACCTGCAGATACCTTTCTCCTAAACAGTATGGAGCTTCTGAGTGATTCTATGGCCAGGTCTACACTACAAATGGTATAACTACATTGCTCAGAGGCATGAAAAATCCACACCTCTGAGTGACATAATTATACCAACTTCACCGCTAGTGTAGACAGTGGTATGGCGGTAGGAGAGCTTCTCTGGTTGACATAGCTATCATCTCTTAGGAAGGTGGATTAACAACGCCGACAGGAGAAGCTCTCCCATTGGGATAGTAGTGTCTTCACTAAAGCGCAACATCGGCACAGCTGCAATGTTGTACGTGAAGACAAGCCCTGAGTTTAGTTCACTAGACTACTGTATATAGAATGTATTTTGTGCTAAATAGAAATGCTGAAGCAATTATAGATGCTTAGGTTACAGTTGGATGCATTACAGCATATTTCTCTGGGGTTTTGAAGTATCATGCTTGATAATTTGATAAGCATATGAAATTTAATAAAGTCTAATTAACATTGTGTAATATAAAATGTACAGTAAATGCTGTTTGTAAATCTCACACTGATAAACAGGAAATTGTGTGCCATAATGTCTCAACAGTTAGCTGCATCAGTGCTAAATGTTGCTTTTAATTAAACAATAAAGAATGTAACACCCTTTATTGTATTGCTGTAAATTTTGATGTGGTACAACAATTTGATTCCTTAAAAATTAATTGCCTAGGAGTGTGTTTAAGTAATATTGATTATGCTGGTGCCTCACGTTGATCCGTAATACTTAACCCGGCATTTAAAATATCTTTTTTCCATTATGCATTTGTGATGCAAGAATAAAAGAAAAGTACAAAACAAATAGGCACTTGAATTCTAATAGCAATAAGCAATAAATGTCAGGCATCTGGAAATTATGGTTGCAATTTCATCAGAGTACACTTTGTTCTTCTATTATGCCTGCATGAATTTTGCTACAGGCAAAATCTATTACAGATAACAGTTAAGAACCTTTCTAATCTACACAGATAGTCATGGAAAAATGCTAGAAAACTAAATGTTAGAAAATGTAATATTGCAGAGTAAAACTGACACTCAGAGAAAATAATGTGACCATATTTAGAACAGCAAATGATAATTTCTTTAAGATCATGGTGGAATAGAAATTTCTGGAGTATTTGACCCTGCTGAAGGGCATATGACTGATAATATACCGTATATCATTATATGTGTTTCTGTACTGTATATAGATAGATAGATACCTATCTCTGTATGTGGGTTGGTTATTTTGCTTGTTTAATGATTGCTACTTGAAATAGCAATTACAAGTCAGAGTATACATGAGAAGCCAGTATTTTTCCACTGCCAATGGTTATATTTGAATGAGCATTTCTGTTCCAGGTCATCTCTACTGCCCTTCTGAAAAGGCATAGCTTGGTGTATTTTGTTGGTACATTCTGACCCTGTATAGCTTTTTCACTGATTCTGTGTACATTTACTTGTAGAAGCTTGTTGATAAGATTCCTTATGTCTTCTAGAAGCAGCTCATTTATAGTATCTGATGTTTTGATGCTAAAAATCACTTCTCATGTTAGGCTAAAGTCACCCTTGGATCACATTGGCTTCCATCAGCAAAAACCAGGGTTCAGAATAGGGTGACCAGATGTCCCGATTTTATAGGGACAGTCCCAATATTTGGGGCTTTTTCTTATATAGGCTCCTATTACCTCCCATCCCCTGTCCCGATTTTTCACACTTGCTATCTGGTCAGCCTAGTTCAGAAGAACCCTGGTGAGAAAAAGTCTGCTGGAAAAAACCTGGGGTGTTGGTAAGAGGCTATAACCGCACCATCCATCTGTGGGGTTCAGAGCTTCCCAGAAAGTGCTATCTGGGAAAGGATGAGTTTGGGATGGATGGGGGAGATGCACTGCTTCAACTAATCCTTACAACAGCCTTTTTTGCAGACCCCCCAGCGAAATTTACAACAGCCCTCCTCTGGTGAAATGCTGAAAGACAGGCAGTGCTGGAAAGATTGTCTGCAGTGCAAGAGGTCTCACTGGTACAGGGAGGGGCAATTTGTGACTTCCTTTCCCAGTATGAGTAAACAATACCTGCTCGTTCCCAAATTATCTAGGTTGATGTGTTCTTCATGTGAAGAATCTAGTTACCCTCCTTTGATGGTTGCCTGTAATTGTATTTTGTGTTTACTCTGTTGTATAGAACGGATGAGGCAGGTCTGGTGAAGTACTCATCCTATCTATAGGTTTTGATTTTTTTTCCCCATATAACGGTAGCAATTTCATTTCTGGAGTAAGAAACCTCTCTATGTTTACCAGGATGTTCACTGTCACTGAGGACACTCTTTCCACAATAACAAAACCTTAAATGTAGTCTTTGCTTGATGGATTTTGCTCTCTCCACCAACAGGATGATCATTCTGAACAGCCAGCGCCGGAGAGAGAGAGAGAGAGAGAGAGAGAGAGAGAGACAACTTGTCACTTTATTCATGCTACAAAAGAAATGAACTTTGGCCTACTTAATTTATAGTGAAATCTGAAAAATGGTTGATAGCTGTACAAAAGTAGAAATAGCTTCAATACAGTAGTAACCAGTGGGAAAAAATTAAAGTATCCGGATACATTTTAATATGAGAGGATAACCAGAGACCTATGTCACAAAGTTGATTAAATAATATTTATTCAGGATGAGTGAAAACCTGTGGCTGTTTAGGAAATGTAGGTTCTTTTGGTAGCTTCTTGTCCTGGACAATCTGCCAATCTTCAGGGAGACCCTCTGTTTACCAAGACATTTTGTGGAGGTAGGAGGTGAAAGACCTTGGAGGAATACATTTGGTCCCATGATGCGTGGGAAAGCAGTGAGGATTTAAAAAAAAAAAAAAAAAAAAAAAAGAATTTAAATGCAACCCCTAACGTCAATCAGGATTTCAGGGCTGTGATTGTCTAAAATTCCACTATTGTCCTGTGGGTAGCAATAAAGCTCCAAATTAAAAGACACAGTTAACTTTTTCTTGAAGGCTAACAGCAAAAAATTGTTTTCATTTGTGCGATTTACATTGGCCCTGCTTTTATCCCACAGCGACCTTGCAACAGTAACATATTTTCCACATGACAGTTTATTGTAATTCCCTCCTATTGGTGCTACCCTGTCACTTTCACCTTCTTCAGAGGGCAGTTTCATAACTGCTCATTGGTTTGAACTGCTTGGTTATATTATGGCTTGGGCTCTCTTTTGTTGACTGCCTATAAAGTGCCAGATTGGCTTTAAATTGGCACTAAGGGCTCAGTTTTCAAAAGCAGCTAGTGAAGTTGAGAGAACTTGAAAGGGCCTGGTTTTCAGAAAGTGTCTCAACTCAGATCCCCCAAAACTGAGGTACTTAAAATCACTAAAATCACCTAAAAGTAGGTAGATTGTCTTCTAAATCCCTCAGACCTTTAGTGGTGTTGAGACCCTGACTGTGTTTAATGCCTGTTCCTTGACCCTTGTACAGTTGGATCTCTGTGGTCTCATAGTATCCTCTGGCTCTGATTCCCACTATTATTTCCGATGTGGGCAGGCATATGTGCTTTTGCTGGAGGTGGGAGAAACACTATATGACTCTATTCCACCTGAAATCCATCTTCCTATTAAAAACAACAAAACCTCTTTAAACTATTTTTCCTCCCCAAGTGATTTATTACCGTCCCTTTCCACCCCTGTCTTTCCTGTTATACAATTTGGACCCTTCAGTTGTTGTTGTTTGTTTTTTAACTCTTTGAATTTAATAAGCTAATGTTTAATGATGTTCCTAATATATTGTATGTGTTGTATTGTACAGGTCTTTAAATGCTTTGGAAAGGGGACCCAATACTAACGATTCATTATTAATTATTTTATATAACGGAATAATTACATGTAAAAACATAGGTGTCAATCCTTCAAGGTGCAAAGCACTCTGAATCTGATCCAGTAAACTTCTTAAGCACATGCTTATCTTACTTAAACTAAGCATGTGCTTAAATGTATTGCTGGCTTGGTGCCAGAGTACTCGGCTCTTTCAGGATTGAGATCATGGACAACAATGAGTTGATGGGTTGGCAACAGTATTGCCAACCCCAAATGTTCAAAAATCAAGAGCCAGGCCCTAAAAATCATGAGATTTGGCAATAATAAAGGATGTTGGATAACAGTAAGGTGGGAATTGCCATAATGAACAGAGCAATGATTTATCTATTCTGATATTATGTCACCAATAATGATGGTTCTGTATATTTCATAGAAAGGTAGAAATCTCAATAATGTACCTGGCCATATTGCAGTCTGTGGGAAGAGGGTATTTCTGATGTTGTCCTGTGAAAAACTTGTTCCTGAACTTTATAATTTGTATACTAACTTGTCTGATTGCAGATCCTATTTTTATATTCTTACTCTTGTATGGATCATCAAACATAGCAATCATTAGAAATAGGGTGGTGGTTTCTCTTGGTTAAGTTATATTATATTCTGTGGAGAATAAGGAAGTTGTATAGTATTTTTTAAATATTGTATGCCCGTCTGTAGCAGGGTCCTGCAGGGCGCTTTTGGTTCCTGCCCCTACTGTGATGACAAAGTCACTCGGAGACCGTGGGGTTCAGTAACCACTGGTTTCATTTATTTACATGTTGTGCTCCCTTCACCTTTTCACCCTACTCTGCTTGAGTTCTAGTGTTTACACCCAGGAGGGATGAGCTATTGCTCTGCTTTCACTCCCACTCTCACTCCCGGCTTCCTTCCTCCCTGCCAGCCTTTTGCTTGAGGCGTGCACTTGAGAGGGACTGAAAGCGGTCTCCCGCGCAGCTTGCCCGGTAGCTGTGACTGTGTCTTTTCTGAATATTCCTGTTCTGTTCACCTCAATCCTATCCCCTACAAGAGATTTTTCACAGATTAGTTGTACACTGTAAATTAAAAAAAAAATTATCAATTTTTGACATTGTCTCCCCATGCTCTTGTACAAAGAAGAGGTTAAACAGAAGCACCTAAATGGTCTCCGTCATAATATTTATTTCATATATCTCTGTCATAACTCTAAGCCACAGGTGTGGTAGATATGAGTATTTCGTGGTCAGACTGGTTCAAACTGTTTACATGTACAGGGCCAAATTGTGCCTTTCCTTTGGAAACAAAGGGTGGATTCTGACCTGAAAAAGGGAAAGAGTTGTCCTGGGAAAGTACTACAAACTACTCCATTCACTAGTTGGCTGGAAATCAAAGTTCTCATGTTGATTCATATAGTGATAAGTACATTCGCCAAGACTTGAAGAAGTGGTGTTTCCCATTGTCCCTGTAACAGGTGCTAGAACAGTATGGCTCCTTTCTCCCTCTAGCTGGATCATGTATTGAAGTTTAGGAATCTGCTACTGAGTTAATGGCCCAGGTCCTCTAGCTCAAGTAATAGAAACTCATGCTTTTAGATACAGAACTCACAGGTTGATTCTCTGCAGGCAGGCCATCTTGGCATGTTATTACAGCTACAAAATCCAGGACTTACACTGAAAATGAAACTAACATAAAATTCTTCTGTGTTTCTTTCCTCTCTGCTTATCAAACTTTACTCTAATAGGTAACATTTTTATCTATAGAACGAAACTTGCCCCACTTTTGAACTTTTACCCTACAGGAACAGGTTCGGGGGATTTTGACTGGTATGTTTATAAGGATAGCTGTGTTCCACCAAAAAGAAAGAAAAACCAACTAGAACAGAAACAAAACAATCCTGAAGGATTCATCTTCAAATGAACTAAGTCCTGCCTCTAATATAACATTTGATCTAGTATAATAATGGTGGTGTAATTTTTTCTGACAGGTGTGCTTGTTCTCAAATGTCTGATCATTCCTACTGAAGAAATATAAAAACATTTTCATATTTAATGACAAAAAATGAACAAAGCATATTAATGGCTTTGATGCCACTAGGGTTGCAAAGCCTAAGGCTAGAGTTTGTAGTGATCAGATGGGAGTATCTCTGAATTTTTCAAGAACCAGGGCTGGATTCTGACTTAAATGGGACTACTTGTGTGAGTAATGGGAGTAACTGCTCATCATTGTGCACAAAGCGTTCACAAATTGGTCCCTTGTAAGTGAGATTACAACCAGACCTCAGTCTTTGGCTCTCTTTTAACAAGGATATACAGCATGCATCATAGGAATAAACAAAGCCCTTTTTGAAGATGTGCTCTATTAAGTTTTAAGTTAATATTCAGTTTGCAGCTGGTCATACATAGTAACTTTTATATTCAGATCAAATACTTATTTGAATAGTATTTATTCAGAATGGCATTCCAAGATCAACTCTCTGTATACTTATAGAAATGACATTTTGAATAAAAATGGTTTATCTGAATAAATTTGTTCATAATTCTGCTGATTATGGGCAAACGTCTTCTATTTTCATGTAAATTTTGGATACAGTAAGCCCTCTATCAGCTTTTGTTGAAGTTTTATATTAGGATAATTTTAAAATTCTGGATATTGTATTAAAATGCACACAACATCAAGCTAAGAAGACATTTCTTGTCAACCTGAGCAGTCTCACTCAGTTCCCCCATTATATGCCAAAAGTATTTCAAACATTTGCAAGATTACTCTTTTTTTTTAAAATTATTTTTAAACCTTTTGGTTCTAATCATGTTCAGAATAACCTTTATTCAGAATCACAAAACTCTCCCCAGATCTATGCCTTGTATCACTGACTCTCTCACTAGTCTCAATTCAGTGACCCTGATTAATATCCTACAGTCCGCTACATCTCATCCCAATAGTTTTAGATCTCTTTATTTCCTTTTTATTTCCCGGTTTTACTCATAAGTCATACTAATTCAAATGACACATTTTTCAGTGATCTCCCATATTTACCTACCTTCCCCTAGCACAGTTCTATAATTTTCTTCATCCTAGTATTTTTCCAGGCCTTTTTCACCACCACCATTATGGCCTTCATCTTTATTATGGTAACCTCCCCCTCTCAGGCCTCTCTAATACACACACACCACCCCTTCCACTCTATACAAAACACAGCTGCTAAGATCATTCCCTTTGCTCATTGCTTGATCCCACCACTCTTCTTCAAATCCTTCCACTGATTTCACCCTTTTTCATCACAAGGTCAAGCTTCCTTCAAAGTCCTTCACAAGTCTGTTTCTTCCTAATTAACGGCTTTTTTCTCTTACCATGTTTCCTCCCTCCATTCTCCCTGCTCCCTCCATTCTGCCAACAATGGCAATATTGGCTGCTTTTCAGTCTGCTTCTCCTGCAACTCACTTTGCACTTTCTTTCACATTGCCCTTTAAACCTTCCTTAACTGATCTGTAAAGCCATTGCGCTTTCCTCAAGACCTCTTCTACCAAGTCATCTGCATGAAATTAGCCAGCTTATATTGGCACACTGGAGATAATGTACTTTTAAAAAAAAATAAATACAATATACCTTATATATATTATGACTTGTTTATCCCTGACCTCCAGCCTTCATGCATTGCTTGTCTTCTTGGATCCCAGTCCTGCAAGGTGGATCCAGGCTGGCCCAGGAATAGGCCTTCGTGGATTGGGTTATAGAATCAGGGTGTTAGATTGTAATCACTTTGGGACTGACTCTACATGTATGTCTGAAAAATGCCTAGCACATTGTGGCTGCTACCAGAATACAAATGTACAGTAATAACAAGAGTCCTGCAGTCAATGTTCAGCTTTGCTTAGGCTTGAAGCACTTGGAGACCTCTTTTCTTTATTTATTAGTGATTGGAATTTCTGCATTTCAGCATCTTTCATCCAAAATCAGGGCCCTTTCCATCATCTTTACATGAGACAAGACACAAATTGTTAGGCATTTCTGGTACTTGAAAACACTGTTCCTGTTCTGTGTGTGCTCGGATCGTAAGCCCTGTACCACTTCCCAGTGGGAAATTGACAAGGAGCAGCATGAAGCCGATGGCTTGGGGCGTTGAAATAATGAGTAGCAAAAGATTATATATATAATATTTTATTTTAAAAAAAATTTAAACAAGTAATTAAAAGATTTTCTCGTTTATTTTGACCACACTTTCTGGCTAACAGTTTAAACTAGAATCTCCAGTTTGTTATGTTGGCTAAATCTAAGTTGGAAACTAAATTAAAAATCCTATGAAAGTTATGATGAAAATATAATGTCATCACTAATGGGAGCTGTGGGTATTGATGATTTCCATTAGGAAACTGGTGCTAAAGGCCTACATCAGCTCAGTGGTTGGTGCTCCCTCTTGAGAGGTGGGAGACCCCGGTTCAAATCCTTTCTTCTCCTCTAGCAGGGGGGAGGGGGAATTGAACCTGGGTCTCCCATATCCCAGGAGAATGCTCTAATCACTGGGCTAAAAAATTATAAGGTGGGTACCACCTTCTCCTCAGCCGTTTTTGTGTAGAGCAAAGCAGGTGCCTAACTCATTCCTGCAAAAAATGTCTTAGACACCTCAGGTAGCTGACTTCAGGTTCCTGTTTGTGGATCGCTAGCAGAGTTAGGCACCACCCTGAAGCCTGGGCTTAGGTGCCTATCCCCACCTAGAGGGTAGGGCTTAGCATACGCCCCTGTCATTGGCTAGCTTAGGTGCCTTCCCACCTGGTGTACTGGTTTTTATAGATGACATTCTAAGGCGCGCATCTCTCTCCCTATTCATTGTATAGGAACCCTAGGTGCCTAAACCTGCTTGTGGATACCCCATCTCCTAGAACTGGAAGGGACCTTGAAAGGTCATCGAGTCCAGCCCCCTGCCTTCACTAGCAGGACCAAGTACTGATTTTGCCCCAGATCCCTAAGTGGCCCCCTCAAGGATTGAACTCACAACCCTGGGTTTAGCAGGCCAGTGCTCAAACCACTGAGCTATCCCTCCCCCCATCACAGTATTGTTCCTGTGATTTTTCCTAGGTACCTTAAAGTTAGACTCTGTGGTGCTCAGTGCTTCAATCCCTTCGTCCCTTTGTGGATCCCACAAAGTCCCCATTAGTCCCCATTGCCATTAGTCCCCATTGCCATTTTAGTCCTTGGCCTCTTTGCTGTGACTGCCAGTTAAAGATGCATTTCTGTTGATTGAGAAGTAAACTAAGACCACCTGCTCAACAGATGCACAGGAAGTTACAGCCCTTAGATGGTGATCTTGCTTAATGAAGATCTTACTCTCTCTTTTCCTTACTTCTTCAATGTATCCCCTCTGTAGAAGAAGCTGTGACCCTATTAACTGGCAATGGAATTGTTTAATGGTTCACAGTGTTCTCTTTAAAAATACATGTTCATCATCCGCAACTTTGTAATAACCAAAGTCTCCTGTGTTATCCCATTTGCTTATTTAATATCACAAAGTAAGGTGTCACACTATAAAATGCAAATACGTTGATCTTGATAGCAGTGTGTTTTATACTGATGTTGAGTAGTGTAGTTACATTACATTACATACAAGGTGTCAACCAATTATGCATTAACATATCTGTTATATAATTGCATTTCAGAAACCATTTCTTTGAGATGAATATTTCTCCTAAAGTGCAAGAGAAGAGCTACTATAAATGCCAGTACAGATAGAAGTGTTGGAGATGTTTGGCTGAAGGGATTCGTGTTCAGTAGCATAATACCGAATAACATGATGGATAATTAATATCATGTTCTATTTTTTGTGTGTCTTCTTCATTCCAACTCTAATGTCCCTTTTAATTAATAGGCTAGTAACAAAACTTAAGAAGGATTGAAGGGAAGAAGTGGGTATCATTTATGACAAAGGCGTAATAATATTTGCTTTTTGAATAAATATCAATTTTAACCTAACATTTTTTTTTTTTTTTGAACTGATTGTATCAGAAACTACTTTACAGAAAAATCTGCAAATGTTTTGGTAGTGCAAAATACCCATTCTCTGCCCCCCCCCCCAAAACCCCAAACATATTTTTAGCAAATGGTGTGATTTTTTTTTTTCCCCTTAAGCACACAGAAGTGACCTAATTCTTCTCCCTTGGAGCTCTGATCCCAGTGAATTTAATGGAAACTGAGCTAGGCCTGCACTGATTCTGGAAATTACATCCAAAGTGTTGTTAGGATTTACTTTTCATAAGCATCCTAAGTAGCCTCTTTTTCATAACTGCTCTGATCAATTTTTGATATGAATTTAGGAGTCTCAGTTTGGGCTCCTGTCTTTTGAAAAATCTTGTCATAAGAATCTAAGGGTGACATCTTGGCCATTAATGGGAGTTTCGCCATTGTTTTCAGTAGAGCCAGGACATCTCCCTTAACATTGTTGGTCCTGGCAATAGAATTGTAAACTCTTTGGGGCAGGGTCTGTCTTTTTGTTCTGTGTTTAAGTGCCTAGCACAGGGGGGCCTGGCCCCTGACTGGGGTTCCTAGGAGCTACAGCAATACAAATAATAAGTATTATTATTAATAATGATACTCCTTGATTTTACTATTGCTGAATCTTTGTGGTAAAGTCTCCTAGTTTCTTGATGTCCTTGGACATACAGGTAGTAGAGTAGGAAATGAGTAAAGTAAAATGTTCTTTTATCAGTCCATCTTCATGGATTAAATTTTCAAATGTGGTTACAACAGGCGGGCCTGCTAATCTTCAAATGCGCAGGGTTTTGCCTGTTCAGACTGAGTAATTTCATGCACATCTATTCATTTGTAATTGCAGTGAATTCAAACACGTGTGTGTGTGTGTGTGTGTGTGTGTGTGTGTGTGTGTGAACTCACTGCGCCCCCAGTTGGAAGTATATCTCCAGAACTCTACAAGGGCTGAGCCATACTGACTAATCAATTCTGTCTGCATTTCACATCACGATGTCATCACAGTCGTAGGGTGAATTCATTCCCACTGTGCAGCAAAAAATCCTGTGTTGGAAGGCTAGCAAATACCAATTAAGAAGATCTGTCTCCCCAGCCAATTAAAATTTGCAGGTGCAATAATTTTGCTATCAACCGTCTAGGTGTTTGTCTGCAAAGTTATATCAAGAAATATTTTGAAAAAGCATTGGGAACTTAGCCCATTAGAAAAAATGTACTTACTAATTGATGCTGGAAAGATAAATTAGAAGTACTGATTCAGTACTGATTGTGCTATGTTGATATAAATTAAACGCCAAAATGCTAGAGATCTGGAAAAGCCAGATTCTGGGTGGAAAGCAAAGTGAGGCTGGAGGAGGAGAGTAAAGAGAAGAAAAAACTGCATAGTGCTGAATAAACAGAGGTTAATCAGAACTCAAATTACAAAGGGGGAATATGTTCACAGATAATTAGATTTATGTAGTTATTTATAAGGGGCAATTCTGTTTCACAGAGCACAGATTATTTGTCCTGCAGCTATTGGGAATACAATGAAACACTTTAATGACCGTGACAATAGAGCAGGCAGTGTTAGTTAGAACACAGAATATAATGAACCATCTAAAGCATTTGGAGTGAAATATGTAGCACTCCCATTATTCTGATAAACCTTTCTCTAGAAACACATAGGTATTGCCTTTTAAAAGAGACGAGATTAGCCCCAGAACTTACATGGCTCTAAGCAGCTATATTAGCTAAGATGATAATATGTATTATGATTAGTAATAATAACTATCTAGGGTCAGATTTTACAGTGCTATTATTATATTGAATAGTACTCAACATGATTAAGGGTAACACAATTTTGTCCATATTCAGCAGTGTGTCACCTTGTTCTTCGTACCATGTTCAGATCTCTCTAAATTCTTTACATTTGTTCTGCGGGTCTCCAGTCTTCTCCAAGAATCAGTGAGACAGTTACTGGTATATGGCTTCCTAATGGAAAGCCTCTAGAATTACTTTCCAAATATGAGGTTACCACCGGACCACAAGGGTACTTTAGAGGTGTCCACTTATGACCTGTTGAGAGTAGCCCTGAAAAGGACTTCTCCTGTTTTTGTCATAAACTCTGTTACCTAGACAGCTCTGGTCTGGCCTGATAAAGCTACTTCCTTCCACATGAGTCTGCTTTGGTATTGTCCAGCTTCTTCCCTCGGGGCACATCTGGTCTGGAGCCTTAGTCTGGTGGGCTGGAGTTTACACTCAAGTCTGGCCCTTAGTTATGTTATCTCTTGCCTTCCTCTGGTCTTGTTGTTTGCCAGCTCTCTCTCTGTACCTGCCCTTTCCCTTCTCTGAGCCAGACACAATTACTTTCCTCTTGCTAACTCTTATTTTTTTTGATTGCTGCATTCAGCTGGCCTGGTCTAGCTGCATGGTCCCTTGCCCACCATTTTGCTTCTGTCTCCATGTTCACGTTCCTGAATATAGGCTGGACAGGAAAGAATAAATAAGCCATGATCTGTTTCTACATCTGAAAAGCTCACATGTACAGGTAATAGGATTTTCATGGGCAAACCCCATTTGTGTATGTTGATTTTGGGGTGTGTGTGTGTGTGTGTGTGTGTGTGTGTGTGTAACATCCAGCCCATACAGATACTAAGTGTTCACAGAGCACCAGGGCTTGCCAAGGTGAGGCCCGACTGACAATCTGCTCCTCAAAGTCTAGTCAGACTGAGTATTAAACTAGTCTGAGTATTAAACTAGAAACACACAAGTTCTGGGCTAGATTGTCTCAGCCCTTAGTTGTGAAGAAAAATAAGAGAGAGTAATGCCCTTTTAACTCCTCTACTTGGCCCTGCTCAGCATGTGACCCCGACCCGCTCCCCAGGCCAGGACATTTCTTCCTGCTACAAGCAAATGGGTAGTGGTTGAAGGGAACGGGAAGCAGTAGAAGCCCTGGCCCTCACCCCCACCACTTGGCGGGGAGAGAAGCTGGCCAGGCACTCCGGGAGGTGTAAGCTGTTCCACAAAAAAGGGGTGATGTGACTTACTCATTCCCTGGAGCACAGTGGAAGCAGGGAGGGAACTGTGACTGTGAGGGCTGTACAACTGGGCTATTCCAGGAAGGGTGGCATTTATGCACCAGTTTGAGCTGCGCCTAAAGGCACAAGCTAGCCCCTAGACCAGGGGTCGACAACCTTTCAGGAGTGTGCCGAGTCTTCATTTATTCACTCTAATATAAGGTTTCGTGCGCCAGTCATACATTTTAACGTTTTTAGAAGGTCTCTTTCTATAAGTCTATAATATATAACGAAACTATTGTTGTATGTAAAGCAAATAAGTTTTATAAAATGTTTAAGAAGGTTCATTTAAAATTAAATTAAAATGCAGAGCCCCGGACCGGTGACCAGGACCCGGGCAGTGTGAGTGCCACTGAAAATCAGCTTGCGTGCCGCAGGTTGCCTACCCCAGCCCTAGACTTTAGTGCTCAAGAGTGAATGTTTGCAGAGCTGGAGCCTTAATCTATATTGGGGCGGCGGGGGGCAACTTCCATAAGGAAAAGCAAGAAAGAAAGGCAGTAAACTCTATTAAGTACCCAGTGGATATTGTAATAAATAGTGTACCAGACAAATCATGGGTGGCATAGCCTAGACTAAAGGTGAAGGAAAGGACTAAAAGGAGAATAATGAAAAATCTCTTATTCCATAGGCATGGTTGGCTCAGTTGGCACTTAATGAACATTAAATTAACTAAATTATCATAGCTAATGGTTCAATGTGACCAGTTGCTGAGCTCTTGTAATATCTTCAGCTATTAGCTGCCACTAAAGAAAGTTTTTAGTCGACAGCAATGTGATTGGTTAATGGCAGACCGAGAGAATAATTGACAACTCAGCCAAAACATCTGGGGATGAAATACATTTTGTCAAAGAGCTAAAACCCTTGTGTTGAGAAAATGCATTTTTTCACTCTGATCCATTCTGTCAACAAAATACTTTTCATCAGAAACATCAAAGCCATTCCATCTGCAAAATTCATTTTTTTGAATCCCTTAATCTATTCTGTTGACAAAAAATTCTGTCAACTGCCTCAAACTATTGTATTAACAAATTTCATTTTGTCAATCATGATTTATTCTTCTGGCAAATGCATTCTGTAATACTGTGCTCCATTCTGCGGAAAGAATACATAAGTCATGGCCTCAATTCTAATTTTTTTTAGGAAGTGAAAGGAAAAGTTGTGTCTCAGCTGCTAATGTACTGCATTTATCCAGTGACTTTGCGTATTTTAAATAAATCAAGTTAAATTTAATTTTCTGCTGAATAATGCAAAACTTGGTGAAGTAAGGAAGTTACAGTGGTAATAAAATGATTTCTCAGTTAATATTTTCTTTTCTGCAGTACCTTGTCTACTAATCATAGACTTTCAGTATCGTGCAGGAACAGATCTTCAAGGGCATCACTTTAGCTGGCTTGTATTTGTTGATGTACTGATATTTATGGTAATATCATTACTTATAATGAGCCTACCGTATATTTGAAATTGAATTGAATGTCACATTTACTGTGATTGTATTCCATGCTAATTTAGTATTAAATAATATAAAACTGAAATGAATTATTAGCCAACTCCTTTCTCAAAACCTATTTTTGTGTAAAGGCAGAAATATTTAGGAGTAAAAGCATAATAAGGTAGGAGCTTTGAGTTTAAACTACATAATAATGCAGTGATGTCCTATTGTACATCCTTTTGGTTTACTGTCAGCATTAAAAATGTATATTGTGTCGGATTTTGTTCATTCTTAGATGCTTCCTTTCCAGTGATCATATATAATATATGTTTGGATTTTATGGGAAATTATATGCATCATAACAGTAAAAGGAGCAAATTTATTGACCATTTATAATTCTACTTAATACTACATTTACTGTATAATATACATACATGTATGGACCCTGACTTGTTTTCTGTATTAGCTAAACTATTTTATATTTATATTGAACATTTGGCATATGTGCATATGAAACTGATTTGCACTAAAGAATTAACTATGCAAAATGTCTGTCCAAATTCATTGATGGCATTCTCTTCAAAGGCCAAGTCAGAGCATTGTTTCACATTTTAATACTGCTTCACATTGCCCCACATCAAACACACAGAAACATGGTTTGATGAGTAAAGTGCAAATAAGGTTGCCAATTTTGGTTGGATGTATTCCTGGAGGTTTCATCACATGACATAATCTTTAATTAAAGAGTAATCTTTTAATTCCTGGAGACTCCAGGACAATCCCAGACGGTTGGCGACCCTAAATGCAAAGGCAGATTAGAATGTTGCTTGTGCGATACCTGTTTTAAGGCCCCACTTCAGCACTCCATGCTTCAGCAAAGTGCTTTATTAAATGCTTAACTTTAAGTCAATGGGGGCATAAGCATATGTTTAACAATCTGATCCTGCACCCCTACAATTCAGTGGCAAAACTCCAGGATTCAGGATTGAGCCCTAAGTGCCTGACTGAATAGAGCAGGACCTAAGGATGTTCTTAAATACTTTGCTGAATCGGTACCCAAATTTGTCCATCAATGACGTAATGTCTTCTCATTGGAGTGTGCAACTACTGTGATGGGTACAGGCTCATTATGTCATGATATCAGGCAGACGCTTTATCTGGGCAGCTTTGGTGGTGCTGTTCTTTGTTAATGATTCAGTTAGCATTGACACAGATTTTCTTGTCCTGCTTGTTCCTTGAGAATCTGAATTTGTAACTTTCTTTCCTAGGAGGTTTCAAATATTTCAAGCCAATACAAATGTCTGTGGTACCTTTCAGTGTTTCTGTTGTGGAGATCTCAGTAAATCTTGTTGAGGTCCAAGTTGAGTTAATGTTTGCCTCAGGAGGGACTAGCTGCCTGACTGTCATTCTAGATTCAAAGTTGGAGAGTGTGTGTGTGTGTGTGTGTGTGTGTGTGTGTGTGTGTGTGTGTGTGTGTGTGTGTTTCTTTTGTCTGCCTTCCACTTATATTTGTAAGCCTGGTTCTTGCTGAAGTTTGAGTAACTAACATCTTGTGGAGTCTCTGCTCATATGTACATTAACATCTGTGCTGGGGAAATTTCTCTGGATGATTTTTAAATTCTTTTAAATAGAATCTTGTTCCAGTTTTATGCTGGTAACACTCCACTGATTTCAGTGATTTCAGTGGAGTTGTACCAAAGTAAAACTGGAGTAGCACAGTGGTAAACCAGGACTATGAACTTTATTGTCGCGATTAACTTTCTTTGGGCTAAATTGGAGATTTAGTTGCCTGAGTGAGAGGCGGAATAGAACTGGTTTGAGTCACAATTCGTTCCATGCTCCAGCAGGAAGTAGGCTCCTGCAGCCTGTGAAAGGTTGCAGAGTATTTCCTCACCACCTTGGTGCCAGGCCAATTTCTCTGGGCATCAAGTATGTGTGACCAGAGGAAAGGCTGCCACTGCATGTAGCCGTGTGACCATATAGGCCAGGAAGTAATTGCATTTGAGTGACAGAAGGCCTGAAAAAAATTGTTTTGAAGGCCCTCCCAAAAACACTGAGCCCCAGCTGTGGATAACAAGTTGCGTTCACTGCCTACAGCTAGAGTGGAGAGTAGGGCTCTGTTAGGAGAGAACAAATCAGTTATAATGAATACCAAAGTGAAATCAACTCTTCCTGCTTGTAAGGGGGAATTTCTTTCATTGAACACGGGGCAAGTGCTCAGTTAAATAGAGATGTTCTCCATGGGTCTGGCTTTTCCAATTCATTCTGTTCATAGAATCATAGAATATCAGGGTTGGAAGGGACCTCAGGAGGTCATCTAGTCCAACCCCCTGCTCAAAGCAGGACCAATCACCAACTAACTAGAAGAAAACAAACAACAAAAAAGCAGCACCACAATAATAAATACAAAAATTAAAATAGAATAAAGCTGTGCAGGAATATTTGAATGAGTGAAGTTACAGATCCAATCTGCTACACTTGCTATGGAGTTTAAATGACACTTCAATGAGTGTTTCAGCAGCTCAGTGGTAATTTGCCACTGTCACAGTGCTCAGCATTGCATGTGGGAGGTGTGGTGGCGAGCACCACAGAGTAACAAATCTTTGTTATTCTCTCTCTGATATTAGTAGCATTGGCACTGGCTGTAATTGCCTATTTTAGCATTTTCAGAGTAAATGATCCTGCTCGTGTTGAAGCCAATGGGTGTTTTGCTAGTCCATTTAATGGCACTAAAATCAAACTCTAATTCAGTGCACAGCTAAAGGCCAGGGACTAAATTCAAGCTGCCGTTTGGTCAATCAAGTCAATTGTTACTCCTACTCTGGCCTCCTCCAAAATCTGTGCAGTTCATACTTCAGAGACCCTCCAAGAACAGAACCACAAAGGGGGCAGGATCAGCTTGATATGTTGGGCCCAGTTCATGTTTTGAAACATACACATTCCCTGCTGATCTGCAATACAGCTAGAGAAGGTTATTCCCCACTGTCTGGCTGCCTGAGCTCCTCTGTATGTAGGGACACAGCAAGTGTTGTACACTTGATTCTGCCCAAACTTTATATACACTCTGGAATTGGCCACCCGCTGGAACTGTCTACATTTTTCATTTAATTTACGTACATCTAAATGTAGAAAATTTTACAAAATATCATCCCTTTTTCTTTTTTAAATTAAATATTTAGTATCTGATTTCCCTTTCCCCCTGCCCCACAAACACATACCATCTTCTCAATAGGGAAGTACCTTGGTTTCACTATTGTTTTTGCTGACTTGTGACCATTTTTCACAATGATGTGTTTTTACTGGGACTGCAAGTCTTCTTGTATGTAAAATGATTTAGCTATGTGCTTCTTGTATCTTCTTTTCATGGTTTTAATTTCATAGTTTAATGTCAATTTCACCTCTGAAGTTTTTCCTCTTGATCTATAGTTGCACCACAGTGCAGTGTCTTTAAATAAAAGATGTAGTATGCAATTGAGTTGACAGGTCATCATTTATTAGCATCAGGCATATTTCATTAGTATGTCAAGAATTTGGCATATCATCCTATTGGAAATAATGTATGATTGATTGATTGACACTGATCAAAATTTGTTTCCCCATCAGCTGTCATACATATACTGATAGAATAATGAGTCGTACCTAATGTCTGTAATTCCTGGAAAATTTGGTGTATCCAATCAGTGTTCAACAAAATAATCATTTGTTTGCTTTCTTT
This sequence comes from Trachemys scripta elegans, assembly GCF_013100865.1. Lineage (NCBI taxonomy): Eukaryota > Metazoa > Chordata > Testudines > Emydidae > Trachemys > Trachemys scripta. The sequence continues at coordinate 30,073,860 of NC_048310.1, read as the reverse complement.
TAAAAAGGCAGTTTGCAAATTCACCAGTGAACAATTTAATTCAGCAGTGGAAGAGATTTAAATATCTGAGAGGACTGACTTTTTTACTTCCGAAAGGGTTAGCATTTGTCTAAGTACAGACATTAAAAATTAGAAATGAAAAAAGAGACCACTTATCTATACATGTCCACAATGTCACCTTCAGGACGTGGTGGGTAAAACACTCTCCAAGCCAGTCAACTATTCCTGTCTGGACTTCCTGATACCCACTGCAGTGCTCTCAGGTCCATCCAAAAGATGGCTGCTAGGATCATCATCCTGGTCCATTGTTCTGACCATTTCAGTTCCCTTTTTCAGTTCCTCCACTGGCACCACCTCCTCCATGTATTGTCTGGAACTCAACTGGCTCTGGGCATGTTGCCTAGCAACCCAGGAGCTCAGATGGACTCAGTAAACCCTTCCTATGTGACCCTGTTCTCTGATTGGACAGAAGGGCCAACAGATCACCATTTAAGCCTTTGTAGCAACAACAGCACACTGTCTGCTCAATGTGTTCCATTCCTGCAGCTGTACCAGGACTGCTTCCTGTACTGACCCTTGGTCCAGCCCATACCTGCTCTTGCTCTAGTCCCTACCTTCCTCAGAACTCCTGGCTTTGACCACTGTCTTATCTCCTGACCATGACTGTAGCTCTGCCCTTTAATTCTGTTCTGACTCCTGGCACCTAGTTCTGACCATTGACTTGTCTCTGACCACTCCTCCAGTTCTGCCCTCAGATTCTGCTCTGACCCATAGGGAAGATTCCTGTTCTGACAACTAGGTTGCACCGCCTACACCTCAGTGTGTGACATACATTGCATTCAAGCCTCTTGTGTATCTTACTACATCTCTCATCTTCTCTGCACTGCCAATGATGCCAGGCTCGATCATCCATTCATCTGCTTCTCCCATGAGTTCTTTCCAGCTTTCTTTCACGATGCCTCCTAGCCATGGAATGCGCTTCCCCGAACTAGTCCACAAAGCCACAGCCCCTTTCTCCTCAGTAACCACTTCTGCCCTAGGGACTACGGTAAATTATTAATTGATAACAGCCAAGCAGGTGGCTAGTAGGTGTTACTGATGTTTGTTATGAATTGTCTCAACTTGTTGACTGTAGTCTATGAAACCATGTGTTTCTATAACTGTTACCCTCATTCTCCTGCCCCTGTTGTCTCTGTTCGTCACACCCCTTATTTCAACTTTCCTTACATTAATTGTATGATCTTCATGACCGAGATTTTCTTACTGTGTGTTTTAGAGTGCAAAAGCCACAGGACCCCACTGCTGGCTCAGAGCTACTGAGATAACAGTTATCATAATGTTTTACAAAGGCATTTTTTATAGTTGGGAATACAATCGCTTACTACTACTGCTAACTATTAACTTTATTTTTGCATTATAACAACCCCACTTCCTTATAGCTACCTTAACTCTGCAGGGCTAACTGGAGTAAAAGGTGGTACTAATTTAGGTCCCAATTCTGAAAATATTTTATGCATGTGGTTAACATTGACTTCAAAGCGACTGATGGTGCTTAAAGTTAAGCATGTGCATAAATCTTCGATGAATATGGTGCTAAGGTTAAATTTTTACCTAGAGAACACATGCTGACACTGATTGTACTTGCAAGAGAAGAAGTGGCTCAGAGGAATGATGAGGCAGCAGAAGTGAAAGACTGATCGTCAAATGTGCTGCTTGATTCTGATCTTTTTTTTTTTTTTTTTTTACATTGTTGTAATTATTTATTTGTATTCTGGTAAGGTCTATAAGCCCTAGTCATGGATCAGGGCCTCCTTGTGCTAGGTGCCACCTCCCTCCCCACACACACACAACAAAAAGACAATCCCATCCCCAAAGAGTTTACAGTCTAAGTATTGCTGTTGACTTCAGTGGAGCTTCCCCTGACTTGTCTCTACGAGATCAGGTCAGCTGTGTTCTGAGGGAAGGGGACTGGGAAGAATTAGGGCCCCACAAGGTATTTGAGCATATGCCTATCTTTGAGGTTGTGAGTAGTCCCATAGAAGTCAATGGAATATTGCTGTGCTTAAAGTTAGGCACATGTTTATGTGCCTTGCTGAATCAGGGCCTAGATGCCCTCCCTCAGTTAATAAATAAGAACGAAGAGTGTAAATGTCTATGGTTGGTTTCGTAGAGCCTAGATACGTCAGGTACAATTTAATGCATCTCAACAAAGAAAGGACTGTGCTGGGCAGAAGAGATTTTTCACAAAAAGTAAAAGAGCAACATTTGACATTTTGCTGCTTTCATGAGAGGTCAACAATGTTTTATTATTTTGCTTAAAAATAGGCAATAATCACCCATGTCGTCTTCATCTTTTACAATTCTGTTTTACAGTGACCTGAAACAAAAGGGGCAGAGTCCAATAGGAGGAACAGTGAGGTTGTTCCTGCAGGAGAGAGGCAATGTTCTGGCATTTATCATTTTACTAATTGAAGACCCAATCCTGCTCCAGCCGAGGTCAATAAGGTTCTTTCATTGCTTCAGGGGAGGAGGGGTTAGTCCTCATTTAGAGTTAGAATCTGCCCCTGGGACAATGTAGCATGATTCCTTCCCTGTCTCTTGTTTGCTATGAGGCAGGGGGCGTAATCTGCTACTGACTCTTACCAGTAGACATTGTTGTTATCTCCCATCCCCATAACCCAGGTGCACTGTTTGTTTGATGGGATGAGTAGAGAGCATGCTGTGTCTACTTATTCCTGAGTCCTGTGTGCTCACACCTAAGGTTCAGGAGGCCACATGCTGTCATGGGGGAATCTTACAACTCTACGAGGCCATGTAGTTCAGGTCATCATCATAACAGATCTTCAGGTACCAAATGTGGAATGAGAAGGTTCAACAGAGCTCAGGGAGGTAATATGATTCTGGGAATCAGGAGATCTGCATTCTGTTTCCTGCTTTGCTACTGGAATACTATGTGATCTTGGGCAAGTCATTTCTTCTCTCTGTACCATATGGTAACAATGATACTTACTCTCCTTTGCAAAATACTGTGAGAGTCAGGGATGAAAAAATGCTATATAGGTGGTGGTTGTTATTTTGGTAAATTATCCATCACAGACATCAGCCATGGAAGTAAAACCATAATTTAAAACTTGCCCCAAGACATGTTTTAGTTTGTTTAGCTTTGTTTAAAATTCGGTGTACAAGGTAAACTTTTACATTCGCCACATGCTAATTTCTTTTGTCTCTCCGATTTGGTTTTGTTACGCTGCAGCTACAGATGAAAGGGTCTGCATGGTATGTTCCAACTATACTTTATAAAATTGTTTCCAAAGCTGTAGGTTGTGTGTGCAACAGCAGTTCTTGCCTATTCAGGAACACTAGAATCAATGAACATTCCTGGTATAATACTGACCAACCCCAGTTGTCGGTAGGTGGGATCAAACCTGGGACCTATGAAGCTAAATGCATGAGCCTCTACTGCATGAGCTAAAAGCCTGGGGTGACCAGACAGGAAATGTGAAAAATTGGGACAGGGGGTGGGGGGTAATAGGAGCCTATATAAGAAAAAGACCCAAAAATCAGGACTGTCCCTATAAAATCAGGACATCTCTCACCCTATAAAAGCCACATGACTGTTAGCTAAGGTTGTAGAGCAGACTCATTAATTTCTCATTCTAAGTGGTCTCAGTGCCACTAGAGGGGACACAACACCACACCCAGGAGGTGTGTGGGTTACACTGGCCACTGATTGACCCTGATTTCACATAAGTGCTCAGAGCTTGCCTAGGAGAATGTCTATCTGTTTTTCTGAAACAACTCTATTGATTCCCTAAAATCTGTCTGCCGCTTAGATAGATAGAAAATGCAGTCTGGAATACCTGTATGTCATATATTCACTGTAGTATCTGTACCCATTCAATGCATGCATCTAAACCAAGTTACTGTCTGAAACGTTAGAGACAAAGTCCAGAATAGATCTCAGAATTTGTTCCATTTTTGTTTTGTCCTTTTAATTCATCTGTCTACGAATTTTTGTTTTTTCTTCTTCTTCATGATACTTTAGTGGTGGTAAGTGCTGATGAGATCACGTAGGGTGCGTGGGTGGTGAATTAAGGCCTATTTATATCCATCTGTTCCAACTTTGTAGAGAGTGGACCTGATTCCCATCTCACTTCAACTGGTGTAAATCAGTATTAACTCTGCTGAAGACCGTGGAGTTATACCAGTGTAAATCCATGATTAGAGAATCAAACCCAGGGGATATGATTCTGCACTGTTGCAAATCAAGTTATTCCACTGAAGACAATGGAATTACATCAGTTTAAAAACTGGTGTCAGATCAGAATTAAACTTATGTCTATTAATTTCAAAATCCATACTGTTATAAACCAGCTTTGGTGATTCTCTGCTTCTCCTGAACCCATAGCTCCTGTATCACTATCCTTTTCCATCTTGATACTACTACTTGGGAGAAAATGGAATTTGTCTCTGCCCCCGTCATTCATATATATATTTTTTCTGATCAGTATCCAGCAGTAAATTGAACCTTTGGTGTACATGCCCTGTATACACTGTTACTGACCACTTTGAACTTGAGTAGTTGATATATATATTTATTTATTGCTTGTGGTAAATATCAAACACTGCAAACAGTTAGTAGCACCCTTAATGTTGCCAGGATTTCATAGTTGAAAACACCATTTTCTCATATTCTATTTCGCCATTTTCTGATATTTATATTGTCTATTTAGTTCCTGTGGAGTTGATTTGGAGAACTCAAGTCTATTTTCTTTCATTGTGATGTAGGAGTAAAACAAAGATTATTTGAAAAGAACTGTGTGTGCACATTCATTGGCCTGTCCTCATTCATGTAACTCATTATGTTTTGATCCACTACGTTTACCTTTGTTTTGGCATTTAAAGTTCTCATGATCAACAGGGTGTTATGTTATGGCATTTTGCCTAGTATGATATTTTTCTGTTCTCTCTCGCTCTCTGACACCCACCCATCAGTAGAAGACATCATACATTGTCTTCCATAAGATAGATCTTGACCAATTAAACAGAAAAGTTAGTGATGGAATTCCAGCAAGTTTATGGATGAAATCTGGATGGTACTTATTTAGGCAGAATTTCTTCTGAAGTCAATAGGAATTTTGTATGAATAAGGGATAAGTTAGGACTTAGCAATTGATTCTATGTATAAAGACCCAATAAACTTGTGGAAGTATGAGCTATTAGTTGAAACCAATGGTAAGGTAGCCTTAAACCAGTTCTTTAAAAAAAAAAAAAAAAAAAAAAAAAAAGGAGGGGGGGTAGTAATATGGAGTACATGTCACAATGAGAGCTTCTTAGTGGGGTGAATAACTTATCTGCCTGCTAAGCATCTGCTACTAATACATATGAAAACATGAACCATTATTTTTTAACCAGTCAGTACTTGTACCCTGCAAGGGAGAAATGTTTTGCTTTATCAGCCTGTTACTTTATTTGTATAGTCACATAAAACTGTTTTTTTTTTTTTTTTTCCAACAGTGGTTAATGCTCATTTCTAGCAGAACTGAGATTCTCTTCATCAGCGTGAATGGCAGTTTAGCAAGGGCTCTCCTTTCCCTGCAGTGAACTTGATTGCTAGAAACAAGGAGCAGTTCATTTCTGAATCACATTTGTATCCACATTTTTTTTACCACGTAAGAACTATGAATCAGTTATTTTCTCTGTCCTGATGACACTGCCATGACTTCCTTGATTGTTTATGATCTATAGAGTGGATTACCGGCATCTCTGGAATTAAACCTATAACTACATCAGTGGTTACAAAGAGCCTCTTTATTTTGTGTGGGATCCATCTCTGCACAATCCTTTCCTCCTCACACCTTCCCAATCTTTGCTGCTTGGCTTCCTTCCTCCCCTGCCTGTCAAACTCACCTGTTTCTTCATGCTTGCTTTACATTCAGTGCTGCCGGAGCAGGTTTTAACATTCCACTGGGGTTGATTGTTTCACTCCTGTGAACTTACTTATGTTTTATTATATTGGTACCCTGTTCACTGCTGAGCAGAGCAATACAGCAGTTCCTGCAGCTGCCAGTGACAGCAGCCATGCCAGCACCAACAGCAGTTGCTTCTATTTTTCTTAGGTTTGACATGGTTTGGGTGTTAATTTTATGCCTTTCTTGCTTTTTCTTTCTAACCAAGCTAATCTTTAACCAGATAGCAAACGTCTGAGGCCTGAAGCAGGACTGAGCCTTGACGTAGTCAATGGAAATTCAGATTTTCTCTGTCGCACGTAGTGATGATGATGCCTATTATATCTACTTCTACCAGCCCCCCTGCCAAAGCAGAGCATGTACTGTTTTATCAAACTGAAGCTATGTTGTACCTGATCTCAGTCAATGAGACAGCCTGGTTTTGCCTGATGTTGTCCGAGCACATATCTTTTTTTCTCATTCTTTGCTGAAGTGTAACGTGTTTGTAAAAGTCTGCTGTTTCCAGATGTGAGTAACTCCAAGTATCAGACTCTGAATCAGTCTCATGTATTATATATTCTAAATGCAAAAAGGGAAGCTGCCAAAGTTGCCTCAAAGTTTTCAGGTTTTGTGACTTTCAGCATTAGATCTATGCCCTCCTATCTCTTTAAAGGGAGACTGAAGACTTTTCTGTTCACTGGAGTATTCTAATTAGTTTAAATGACTCCATAATTATTTTAACTGTCTGATTTTGCTGTACAGTGCCTCGAGATGACCATCATAAAAGCTGCTATAAAGTACATATTGTACTGATTTTTCCTATGGTAACCCATTAACTATTTTCTTTTGTCTCTTAACGTTAGACAGGGAACTTCTCCATGGAATTAGCAGCTTGATGAATGGACAGTTGAAGTCAATGGGAGTCTTTCCATTGACTTTGAGGGGCACTGGATCAGGCCCCGGGTGAATATTTTCAGATGGAAAGCTGGAGGTTGTGCAAGGATGTGTGTTACTCTATTGAAATTAGTATGACTGGACTAGTCCTGTTTTTCATTTTGAAGGGTGGTGCTAGCATGTTGTGGGAGGCCATCTCTTTGTATTTAATTGGTCGCAAGCCCCCTGTGTGGCACGAAGTTCAGCTTTCTGGAGGCTGCCTGTGCATGGCGGGGTATTTGGAGCTGGCAATGGCAGCGAAGGGCAGGCTGGGGCCTGGCATTGGGCAGGCACACCTGTCCTTTATTCCTTCCCCTGAAAAAGGTGTGTTAAGCTCCACTGTCACTCCATGACATAAAGCGGGATGGACTCCTCTCCAGTTGTCCCTGTGGAGTACCACAGCACCCAGCTGAGTTACACAGGCTGGGTGCTGAGCAGAGGGTTTTGGTGTTCATGGCCAAAACTTGTGCCTGAGTTCCCTGTTTGCTACATGTTTTAGATTTTTATTTTTTGCATTGTCCTCTGACTTTTTTTTTTTTAAGCTCATAACAGCTGCATCCTTTTTTTTTTTTCTTCCATTCTCATACATGAGCAGGTGTTCAAAGTGGAGGTATGAGTGTTAGGCTGTGTCTACATTACCATGTATGTCAGTAAAACTTATGCCGCTCAGGGGTATGAATATTCCACCCCCTGAGCAACATAAGCTACGCCAACATAAATGCTAGTGTGCACAGGGCTATGCCGGCGGGACAGCTTCTCCCACCGACATTGCTTATGCTGTTGGTGGGAGTGGTTCTTTTATGCTGATGGGAGAGTTCATAAAGCATCTTCACCACACACGCTGCAGTGGCCCCGCTGTACCAGAACGACTGTAGTGCTGTAAGTGGAGACATGCCCTAAGTCTCATCCGTTCTCATCTAATCGTTAATTGCCACCAGAGCAATCTATTATTGAAGTGTGGAGAAAAAACAAAGACAACCTGAGGGAGACGGATGGTCTGAGTCCAGTAAGTAAAACAGAGATGCTCTAGCTAAGTAGGGAGCACACCTGTGAAGAACTGGTGCCAGAAACGACTCATTCATTAGCTAAAAAACAAATGTGTGGGTTTGCTACGGAGCTGGCTGCTGTTGTCTTTCTAGCAAATATAAGATCATATGTCTGTGTGGGGGATACCTGCCTGGATAGGGCAGAGCCATGAGTCAGTGAGGTAAATACCCTCCAATTAATACCTGGTATGCATTGCTTAATGGAATTACATTTTCCTTCTTGCTGCTGTACTTTGACCTATTTTTTTCATGTTTCTCGACCTTTTCTTTATTTGCTAACATGATGCTGAATCATGAAGGCAGATGAAGCTGATTGCCTATCTGGGGAACATCTATATTTAGAAGAGGGCCCTTTTGGGAATGGACAGTTTAAGTTTTATCTCCTCCCTAACTATCAGAGAAGTCTTTTTTCATGATTATCTGCTGTTCCTTCATCACGAGTTCCTGCATGTCAGTCCTAAAACTGTGAGCATTAGCATTACTGGCTGTTGTGAAGAATTCATAGTTCTGAATGTTGGTTCATTTCAGTGGCATTGAAATAAGTACAACACTGATATTTATCTTTTTACTATCTACATCCTTCCCGAAGTTTCAAATAAGCCTCTCTGTTCTCTTTTCTTTACCAAAGTATACCCGAGAGAGTCATATTCTGGACCTCTTTTCACCCTATGCAATCCCACTGATGTCCTCTTCCACTTATTGGGATTGCACAGGAGGATATCAGTGCAGAATTTGGATGAGTGTCTCCATATATTTTTGCTTTTAAACTAATCCTCTGATTAGGTTTACCTGACTGTCAGGTTGTTTGTGTTACTAATTTTTTTAATTCAATGTAAACAGAATAGTTGGCAGTACACATAATTTTCTTACATAAGCAGCAAAAGAGAGCATGCCAGTTATGTAAGACAAGAAAACACAGCAGCATAAGGCACTATAAATTATGGATTTCAGTAAGCAGGCATACAAGACATAATAACAGCATATATAACAATAACAAACAACAGAAAGAATAAATAAAAATTATAATGAAATACATTTAGGGTCCAATTTTCAAAACCACTGAGCATTGGCCCAACTCTGCTGATACTGAAGTAAAAAAAGCTGTCACTTTTATGTGAATACATTTTAGTCTATCAAGGAGCACTTTTGAAAAACCCACCTTTTCTGGCCACTTTCTCAAGGAGATGTCTGTCTATTTATTTAATGTCAGCAAGGCGGGACAAGTCCTCAACATCATACTAAGTGTGATTGGGGGTATACACTCCTGAAATAGCTCTTATATCAATTATTTGACATCTGACAAGAAATCTTTCAATTTGGGACAGTCTTTCTAGCATTTGTGATTTTTGTTCCGGGGCTGGGGAGATAAGACTGGCATGCAATAATATTCAATAAAAAATTTCCACTGGCATTCTCTCCAGACTGGGGAACTTGCACTACTCATAATGGTTAGCATCATAGCCTTCCAATATTGTGGAAAGATCTGTTGGTTCATTTCCTTTTTTCCAATGTAGCCTCATGTTGTCAAATATCACCCTGCGGTTATGTAGAGCAATGTGTGTACAGTGTACCTTTAAAACAAACAAACAACCAAAATAGATCTGATTATCTTGTAATTTCATTACATACTCCTCTACTGGGAATTAAAGTAGTTTAAACTGTCTCCAATTCTTATGCTTTTCTAAATAATGTCTTTACTCTAAGAAGGTACACACAATTGTTATATTTTTCTTAAAATCGTGTAAATGTATTTAGCTCCATATTATCAAAGGCAATTCCATATTTAATTTTCTTTGTGTTCATTTCCCCCTTGTAGTTGTAAATATTAGTATTATAGCTGGCATATTGTAAATGTTAGTCAGTTTTGAAATATCCCTCAAAAGTACTCCTTGTTTTCTCGTATTTGCCCTTATTTTGAACACATTGGAAATTCAAGGACCATTTCCTGTGAACTTTTTCTGATTTGGCTGACCAGTAAATGGTAAATCTTTGTAGAAGTATTCATTGTGTCGTCTCTTTCAGTTTAGACATTTTGTCTGATCATCTCCGATATAATCTAACATAAATGTGGCTGCACATTAGTACAGTTAACCATAAATCTGGCAAAGCTGTTTCTCCATTTTTCTTCAAGACCTTCCTTGATTCATATCTTGCTCTTGGTTTATTCCCATTTCATATGAGTCTTCAGATATGTTTATTTAGTTATTCTGTTTCTTGGGGATTGGTAATTGAAGGGGATTGGTACAATAGAAAGATTCCCTTTTAATTCCATTGTATCAGCCCTATAGGGTCTGATCCCATGGGGTTGATCCAATAGGACTCCTCATGGTATTGTGCACTATTCTCTGGTTCATTTTAATTATTTCTGTTCTTCCTAGAATGGAAGAGTAGATCTTATAAATGAAATGATATTTTTGGAATAATTTGAAATAATTTTCTTCAAGGCTTCAGCACTATTCTGCTACGGGACAAACGTTCATGTCTTCCAGATGATGGAGCAGCCCTGAGTCTGCTGCAACTTCTGTGGCCCCAGGGCTCTCCCAGTAAACACCTTATGTGATTAGACTCCTCTTTGACTTGCCCAAGGCCACAGACTGAAACAGTGGCAGAACTGGGAATAGAACCCAGGAGTCCTGATTCACATTATCCTGCTCCAACCAGTAGCACATGCTGTTTAAAGAAAATTGTGCCCAGAGCAAATAAAATATTTATGCATTATTTCCACTCTGATAAATTAGCTAAGTGACCACTACCCTTTACTAATATGCACATTCACCTTTCCCATTCTCTGCTCTCCATTACAAACTCAGTTCTGGGCTAATTAGGACAACATTACTCAAGTTCATGAAGTATATTTTTAAGATTCTATATTTTAAAATCATGTAGTTTGTCTATCTCAGTAAAGCACTGCATTTCCATTGAATTTTATTTGTGAGATCATTTTTTCCTAGCTGTTGCTAGGACAACAAAAGCAGTACGTGTACTCCAATACATTAAAGCTGGTACAGACTGTATCCATTAGCCTTCAGAAATACTGCTAAAATAATCGATATCAAATGTATTGAATATGTTAGATTTTTAAATTACATTTACAGTGGAAAACAATTTTATTTTCAGCCTACTTTGAAAGCTGTATGGCTCAATATTGATTTTTATTTCAACTTCAGTGTTCTGCTATCTGACTTGGCTGTTATATTAGTAGTCCCTCTGGATACCCTGCATTTCTGTATAAGAGGAGTCATGTTAAATAGAAATGACTAATGAGAACAGTTACTTTTTTACTGAATTTAGAAATCCAAAAGATTATGGGGAAAGCATTCTGCTTTAGCCATTTAAACCTCCATACAGATATCTGAGCTCTGAATAAAAGGATTCTAGGACTGCAGGAATGACTGAGGGTCTGAATCTGCAAGGTAGGAATGCCTTCTGAGAGGCGCCTAGCAACCACAATTGCCATTGACTTCTGCAGGAGTTGAGGACCTTGCAGGTTGGGAAAGATATTAAAGAGAGCTTTTGAAAATAGGAATTAGTTTATACATAGTAAAGAATTAAGAGGGTTATTTAAAAATACTACATATATTATACACACTCTAATGGCTTAAATTCAGGCAATGTTTACATTTTGCAGCCAGGTACTGATACTGTTTTTGTAGGAGTATTGTGTTGTGTTGTCATGAGTGGCAGGTGATGGCTTTATGCCTATTACTGGTATTTTATTTCCTGGATTTAAAGTAAATTGATAATTAGGTACCACAAAATTGTAGTGGGGTCCCTGTACATTTAAAATGCATGATAGATTGTTTGTACCTTTCAAATGGTGGAGAAGCAGGCTGCTTTGATTAGCTAAAACACATTCTAATTCTCTTCTGTTCAGAGATTATCCCAAGCCCATCACTGTGTGATATACACACAATGAATATAGAGGAGATGATTTTATATATAATAAATAAAAATATGTTGTGTATATTACGGTAATACATCATGTTACAAATGAGGATGTCAGGCAGTTGGCCAACCACCCTCCAATGTCTTGCCAAGTGACTCAGTGCTGGTTCAGGTAGGTGGCCCCACCTGCTCTGTGTGCTGGAGTGCATACCAGCCTACAAGCTTCATCGGTTTGATCCCATAAAACCAGATGGAGAAAACCTCATGGACAGCCTCACTCATACTGGTGGGACATCATGGCTGCCGATGGTCATGGCTCAGCCTTAAAATAGAGCAGGCCGCAATATTGGCAGGAAACCAGGCTTTCTGGAAATGGGTGATCTGAAGTGTGTACTCTACGTTCCATGAGCAGGAGCATTAATGAATGAATGAATAGTGCGTTGGGGCTCTGACAGTGCAAAGAACTTAAGCACATACGTAACTTTTTAACAATTGAAATCAATTGGACTTAAGCATGTGCATAAAGTTAAGCACATATTTAAATGGTTGTGAATCAGTGCCAGAGGCCTCCAGGTCAGGTGCCCCATAACAATTAAATGATAATCCTTGCCCTAAAGAATTTACAAAAGTTCCTCTGCATTATGTGACAAATTATTTGTATGCCACCTCTGAATGAGAAGATTCAGGACTGGTGGCATCAGGATCTGGTAAAAAAATTTATGCAGTGGACTTTTAATCCGAAATTTTTCTGTGTTGCCCCTGTTTTATAGCACACCACATTTAAAAAAAAAAAACCCTACCTGTATTTGTAAGGCAAACAGTTATGCCAATGTATTAACTTTTTAAACTTGTGGTGTGATATGATAAGAATGCCACAGCTTACCGTCAAAGCTGTCAAAACACATTTATTCAATGATTTGTGATGGAAGATACAGTTTTTATGAAAGGATCATTCTCCTCAGCTTAATAAAGACTCTGCAATTTCAGCATCACAGTGGGTGTCTTAATCAGGTAGGTATTGCTATGGAGGACTGCCTAGTGAGGGATTCTTCTTAGTAGCTGATACTAGAAAAGTTCACCTAAGGAAACATTTCCAGTGATTTTTCTTTAGACGGGTTACATAATGAGTCCAATTTCCCTTTTAGTATAAAAAAATCTGGAAAGTGAGCAACTGAGCAGTTTTATAGTTTAGGTTTTCTCAGTAAGTTGCTGAAAGATGCTGAGTACCCAAAACTTTCATTGACCTCAGTGGAATTGGTCAATTTCAGCAGATCTCATGATCAGGCCTTAAACTTATTATGGAAAATATGTTAATTAGAAAATGTTGGCGTGGCTTCTCAAATAAGTCCAGGTGCCACTGAAATTCGGTGAGAACTGAGCACCGAACTCCTTTCTGCTCCTTTGAAAATCTCAGCCAATAGTCTCTGAATAATTACAATTCTACTAGTTTCTGACCAAAATAATAATTTTCTCCATTTCTTGATAGTTTTGTGATAGTCATTTATCCACTTTTGTGTAATAGTGCAGCCAGGCCAATAATAGATTCTTTGATGCAGCTGTCTTGAATTTCATTTACTATATTTTTGGCAGTGGCTTCAGATCTTTGCAGAGGAACTGTAGGGGAGCTACATACTTTCTAAATTTGTTGAGCTACTGTTTTCCAGAAAAGAAACACCTTCCTGTTTCCAAGCATTTCTCATTGCATTCTTCTCCTTTATTTTCTATTGAAATAGAAACAGTCAGAGAATCTCGATTCCACGATTTGCCGCATTTCTGTCCAATAGTTTTGTTAGGTGGTGTACTGTCACCTACTGTAATAGGAGTTAAGACTGGTAGTATATTCTGTTCTTGTGTTTAATAAAGCAAAGTCTATCAGAGTTTGATGGAGACTAATAATGACTCATTAAAATCCTTGCAGAAAACAACTACATAGCTTTTATAAAGAAATCTTGTGGGAATTTTTTTTGGAGGCTAAATTTATGACTGTACTGTGGGTAAAATGTGGTTATAAGAGACACATAACTATGCTTATTTCACCATTGATGAAACCTGAGCATGAGTCATGATAGACTGCTCAGCGTAAAATAAAGGTTATGTGGGTATGCATAAACAAAGCATCCTATTACAATGCTGTTTGCTCTATATTTAGATTTATATTGAGATTAATGTGCTGTGCTACACTTCATCTGTTGTGTTGAGTGGAATTTCTTCTATGTGAAATCAAAAATTGTGGACTTCAAGTTCTGTGACCCTTATGAACTATTTTTGAGGTTTGAAAATTAGGTGGAGTCCATGAGCCCTTTTTTATGTTTGCAATTGGAATCCAGTTTTTACATGGTGATTCAGTGTTATACATAAATGTACCTGTTTTTCCAGCTGGAAAGTCTCTGCTGTGTATTAAGGATATAAGGCTTCTTCTCTATATAAAAGATAGGCTGGAACAAGTGAGGATGTAAGTTAGAATCTCTCCTGCTCCTGTCTACTTATTACATAGTCTCTATTTGTTTTTCATTCTACCTGTTCTCTGATCTATTTTACATTTCAGTTATCCACTGGATTTTATTCTTCTCTGCTCCCTCGCTGTTCCTCTTTTTTCAATTGTTCAAGTTCAAGCCAAACTTTTGAACCTACAGTGTTTGAGTGGATTTGAAATTAGACAAAACAAGATTGCTCATCCCTAGTGTACAGTATATGAATGTATGAACACATCAGAACATCCTGATTTCAAAGACTAGTGCTAAATAGCAGGATAATTGCTGGAGAGGTTTCTGGCTGTCACAATTGAAACTGAATAGAGAAAGTATGGTGCTGCAATCTCAGGTATTACACCACCTGTGGACTGTATGATTTGACACAGTAATGTGGGTTTTACTTCATATACTTTGTGGAGGTTGTGAGAACAGGCATTTAAACACCTAGAGCTGTTCCATTACTGCTATTTTAAACTGCTGCCTTGCTTTGTAAAAATGCCACCCCAAAGATAGGTTCAATGAAGCTGCTTATGATTCATAATTTAACTGTGAGCTAGAGGGCCATATCCCCAGGTGGTGTAAATAAGGAAAGCTCCATGGATTTGTAGCCAACATCCAGGAGTAAGGAAAACATGGTTATTAATGTTCCTAGTAGAAAGGTGAAAAGTATTAGACTCTCAGTTCAGGTAAATCTGCTTTGTTTCACTGACTTCATGGAACAAGTCTGTGGACTCTGTAAAAATGCCATTCTTAAAGTAGAAATGCATTGTATGACTTCAATGAAAACATGTTTGTATGAAGAACTGGGAATATATATATAATGAAAAAGGTGATCCAGTAGCTGAGGTAACCTTCTTCTATAATTATAAACACCATAGATTTTTCTCTCCAACGTATATAATGGACCCCTGAAGCTTGTGCAGAAAGGGAATTTTAATATGTGCTTTACCTATTCCATAGGAGCTTGCTGCATAGGTGTGGTAAGGTTGCCCTTTTGTGTCAGGACTGAGAACTGTGTCACAGATTCCAAAGGAGAATATACAAAGACTGTTGTGGACCTGCTCCACGCAGGCTTACAGGCACACCCCCCTCCTTAAGATCTTCAGGGGCAATAGCCGGCTATTTGCATTTGCAGGTTGAAGAATGGGGCTGTAATCTAGGAGTCAAAAGACCTGGTTCTATTTGTGGTTGTGCCACTGTCCTGCTGTGTGGCCTTTGTCAAACTACTCTGTGCTTCATTTTGCCCATCTCTAGAATGGGATCACGATAATTCTCTTCCTTTATCAAATGCTTTGAATTCTATACGCAAGATCTAAGATTTATAAGATCAAAGTATTATTAAACATTGTATGTACGTTCTTATATTGGTACCCATCAGCATCGTTTGAGTCCATGGGAGCTGTGGGTGCTTAGCACCTCTGAAAATTAGCTCACTTCTATTTGAGCATCCACGTATGAAAACATTGGCCTTGAGACCATTAGCCTGCTGTAGTGTTCGCATTAAGCTGAGGATGCAAGATGTGTTTTCTGTAGAGTTGAGCAATCCAAACTTCATAAGGATTATATCTCAGCTAGAAAGGTTGAGGTAAATAGAGAATCTTACATGTCAAGATATTCTGAGTGGTTTGGAATCACTTTGTGGAGATCTGTGGTTTTAAAACCTGGATCATGTGCTAGTAAAAGGTATGTCCTTGCTAGCTATACACTACACAATGTTTGCATACCTACTGCAGTAGTCCTAAGAACAATAATAGCTGTGCTTGGATTTTATAGTCAAAATATCTCCTCTTGTTCTGCATTATGGAGCAGAAAAATATTTGTAACAATGACCAGTATTATCTGGGCTTTTCTTAAAAATTCATTTGAGTTGGTCTTCCACTGACAGAGTCAAATCTGGCATGAAATTAAATCCAGTTCAGGTGTCTCATGAATAGCAAGGAAAGGTCTAGCCAGTACAGTCCTGGCAATTACTTTATGGTTTTACAAGATGAGTGTCCTGAAAGCCAAAGTGACAAATCTGTCTGTGTTTGAGTGGTCATCTATGCCCCAGTAAGCAAACTTTAAAGCCAGAGGCAGTCAGATATACTCCATTAGAAAACCATTCCATTTCCCTTCATGGTCTAAAGATTTAGTATCTTAGGGGGTTTTGCTCCCCAGTCAATAGTAGTGTTTGATAAAGTAAGGGACTTGGTTTCATAGTCCAAAGACTCTCCAAATAATATATTTAACTGTCAAGTACCTTTTCTTGTGAAGAATTTTGTGAGCTCCCAAATGAGAGAACTGAAGAAGATGTGGAAGGATTTCTTTTGGTGAGAAGGAGTTTGAAGAGTAGGAGGATACCAAGACTGGTGGTATCAGGAGAGACACAAAACTTCTCAATATTTTGATTTGTTTGTCTGTATTCACTGGGTGAGGTTTTTTTTCTTGATGGACTTTTTGAGCTGATAGGCCATAATAATTCATAATATGAGGTTCACCAAATATAAATGAGTCTTCCAAAGATAAGAAATAGAGGTTATGAATAAGTTTTGTTAATATTTGTGTGGAATGTTCATGTATGTTAATAATGATAAAATAACACCACAGAGGCCTTTTGCATGACTCCCTAAACTCAGAAGTGGTGGGGAATGAAAAGAACTCAATATGTCTACTTTCCAGTCACAAACAAAACATAATTGTATATCTTTTTCTCTCTGGAGGGGCTGCAAGAGTTACCTAGCAAGAAGACTAAGGGCCAGATCGTGAGACCTGGGCACTCAGCACCTTGCAGGACTGGACCCTAAGCTATCTGCCTGACAGGAAAAAAAATCACCAACTGCCTCCCTGTGTTTAAATGTATTCTGTCAGGTACAGAACATTTGGTTCCAGTAAAGACAGTGTTCCATTTCTGCAAACCTCCTTGATAGAAACATTACGCTCTGCTGCACATAAGGTCCTCTGGGCCTTTGCTGTTAAAATACACTGGTAGGTGGCAATACACAATCTAGGGGGGGAAAAGGATCACTTTTTTTTGTACTTTATCCCGGCATGTAGTTATTCTCTATAAAAGCAGAGCTGGGCACATTGCAAACCTCCTATTCTGTAAACAGGGTTTCAGTCTTAATATTCTGTATAATCACATTTTCTTTCCAGTAAAGATTGTCCTTGTACTGTAATTCTGAGCCTGAAGGCTGCTACTTAGAGTTATCCTCTTTGGTAACTCAGGAATACAAATGCTTATGGTACCTGATGAATGCATCATTCCCAGCTAATTTCAATATCTCAAAATGCCCCATTCTGTGCATTTGGACAGTCACTGGTGAATGCTGACTGTTGGTCTTGCATCCTGCATTATGAATAATGCTGACAAACTAGCCTGAATATTGCCCAGATACAGTCTATGGAACAGTGTTTCAGTTTTGATGCAAACGGCATTATAAACACTATGCTTCTGCTGACAACAGTGAAACCACCCTGGGATAAACACTGGCATTAGCTCAAAATGTCCCTAAAGAATTGTAAGTATTTCATCAAAAGATTTATCTTTTTGTTTCTGTGGTGGTTTAACGCTGTGCAATGACCCATGGGCAGCAGCTGTGTGACAGATAGTTCATCAGTATGCTTTCTCACCTCAACAGTAACCCTGTAGAAGAGGATACTGGAATTAAAAGGTTAATACTTGTTAAAAGCTGACATTTTTGTAGTCTCAAGGTTCTTATTCCTGAGGGAGGAGGCAAAATGTAATTTATAAGATATATTTATTATAGTTGGAGTTCTGACTTGGAGACAATATTTTGCTTCCATGTTTGTTTTCTGAACAAGCTGGTTCATGAGAAGGGTTAAGGGCAGATCTTCAGCTGGTGTAGGTCGATGTTGCTCCATTGAAATGAAAGCAGCTGTGTCCATTTGCCCAGCTGAGAATCTGGCTCTCACCTTCTTACAAGGCAGCGACTAAATTAAATGGACTGCTAAACAAAAATGAGGGCGGCCAAGGGAAAGTTTAAATGCTGTATGAAATTTTAAATAAAAGACAGTGCATTTCTGCCTGTTGTAAACTGTGGGCCACATCTTTCAGCTCTTGTAAATTATTATAGCTTTGTGACTTTGATGAATCTGTGGCAATTTACACCAGCTGAGGATCTGGTGTTATTTTTAGTGTGTATATATATATTTAAGTAGATACTTTTGTTTTAATGCTTATTAGGTTACTAATTATTCTGATATACAGTTACACTCGTGCAACCCATATGGGCATGAAATGCAGTGGCATTGGTGTAACTGAGAACAGAAAATGGCCCATCGTTCAACCATTCAATAACTCCATTGAAGCGCTGATAGATTTTCAAAAGAGTGGAGCAGTCACAACTCCAAATGAAGTAAATAGGAGCTGTGGGTGCATAGCACCTCTGAAAATCAGGCTTATCAAATTGCTTTTTCTGCCCTGTCATGTCATTAACAGAGAGGGTTGAGAATTTTCCAAAAGAGTGATTTTTCTGATAGAAAATGCCCCTTTGGTAAAATTGAAATTTTCGGTGGGAAAACTTCAATTTTTCAGGAAAATTTTTGATTTTCTGTTGGAGAAAACCAAAATGGCAGCTGCCCACATGCAATGCTCTTGTCAATTTCATATTCAGCTTGGGGGGAGAAGGTGAAATTGACAAGAGCTTCTCAGTCTGGCAGCCAGCAAGCTGAAACATTTCCTTTCAGATGTCCCCCAAAAATTTTCCCTGGAGATACTTTTCTGTGAAAAAAATGAAGTATTTAACTTTTTGTCCTGATTCAGGATGAATTTTTTTCAACAATGCAAAATTTTTCATGGGAAGGGATTTCCATATAATGGTACTATGGCCCATCTTTGACATAGATAAGGGTACATAGAACTCAAGAATTTAATGACTTAAGAACCTTTCAAGTACCAAGCTGACTGGGGCAAGAACAATAAGAACAGCTGAAGTTCTAAGCCAATCTGAGAACACCTTTGAAAGGGACATGTCATAGGGTGGCTGGGCCCTCAAATGAAATGGTCCAGCACCCTTGTGCCGGAACAGGTGCTTCCATTCAAGCCAATTAAAGGGGATGGCACCTGGGGTTATAAAGGGTCAGAGATATTCCCCTCCTCCCCCCATGAATCCAACCTAGATGAGACAGAGTCAGGGCTAGGTAGTGTGCTCTCAACTAAGTCTGACTTACAGGGTCAGAAAACAGCAGACCTGTTAGAGTTCCCTTTTTGCGCAGTTTCAGCCACAGCCCTGAACTCTACCTGTTCCAAGAGTCCATGCGTCTGACGAAGTGGGTATTCACCCACGAAAGCTTATGTTCCAATACGTCTATTAGTCTAGAAGGTGCCACAGGACTCTTTGTCGCTTGTGCCAAGAGTATCAGGGGGGTAGCCGTGTTAGTCTGTGTCTACAAAAACAACAAGGAGTCTCGTGGCACCTTAAAGACTAACAGATTTATTTGGGCATAAGCTTTCGTGGGTAAAAACCTCACTTCTTCAGATGCATAGAGTGAAAGTTCCAAGAGTGTGATCAGTCTGGACAGATTGTTGTATTTTTCTTTCTAATGTTTCCTGTCAACTTTATCTTCAGAACATGACATAATTTCATCATCTTTGACTTCAGCATTTTTGTCATCATTTGATGCTGACTGCTGAGATGTCCTGTTTTCAAATTGCTTAGGGGAAGCCTGCAGAAGGCTTGTAATCTGTGTAACTATTGCCCAATCAATGCATGCATCTATAAGAATATAGATATTCTTCTGTTAGCAGGATGCGATGTAAACTTTCCATTGGGCCTTTTCTTCCTAATTTCCCCCTCCCTGTCATCCTATCTCCCTCACGCTCCAGGTGATGGGATTGGCTTCAGTTTCCTCTTTCAAGTCTCCCTGCCAATCCAATATCTGGAATGAAGGGGACGTTGCAGGGGAAGGAGAAGAAAGGAAGGGTGGTATGAAGCTGTTACCACATCCCTGGCCTGTGACCTGAGTGGAATAGGAAAGGAGAATCTAAACATGAGAGAGAGGCTGACTGAAGATGTTAAAAACAAAATTCAGGTGACCTCTGCCAGAGCGAAGGCCAAATCTTCTGCTGGTGGTGTTCCTTTGAAGGCAATGGAGTGTTGTTAGGAGAGAATTTGGCCTGGAGACTTTAACCTTATGTTTGCCATGCTAGACCCCTTTCTAGATGATTTGGGGGATAAGTAGGCAAGGGAGGAAAGACTCATCTGCTGCTTCCACCAGATAATTTGAGGATGTGGGATACACTGAAAGCCTTAAGTAGAACTATATCAGCACTTATTTGGTTATTCCCTGGGTAAAATTTGATCAGTTCTAATGCAATTAAATTCTTGAGCAGATTAACATTAGTACACTGATTACATTTAAACTTTAAAAATATAGGCCTAATTCTGATTGGACTTGTAAATCCAGAGTAACTCCATTAAAGTCACTTTAAACAGTGTCAAACTTGCACAAGATCCGAGTCAGGGTCTTCGTTGGTAATCTTTGTTAGTATAAACACAACATCGTCATCCACTGGGAATATTTTTCAACAAATATACACACCTACTATGTGCTAAGTCATGCTTCCCAGCACGGGTAGACATGCATGCTAGCTCCACCCAAGCTACTGCGCTAAAATAGAAGTTGAGCGGGGCGGGGGGAAGGGGGTTAGCATGGGCAGCACTCAGGCTAGTCACTTGAGTACAAACCAGCCTAAACTCCCTGGGTATGTACTTGGGTGGCGAGCTTGAGCTGCTGCCCATGCTACCCCCAGCTCTCCTGCTATTTTTAGTGTGCTAGCTCGAGCAAAGCTAGTGTGTCTGTCTACCCACGCTGAAAACGTGCTCCCAACTGCAGCTTACACATACCCATAGTGAATATGAGCTTTACCTAGGACTTTAGGGAGTGGAGGATCATGCCCCACGTGAATATGTTGAGTGTACATTTGCAGATGAATATGTTCCGTATACTATGGTGTTGTTTTAACATGTACACACCCTTTTGGAGCAAAGCCTTCAGGGTTCCATGCAACAAAGCAATTTTGCCAATTCTCTTTTCAGCAGTGATCTATTTCTTGCAACGTAAAATTGTTTATATTTTCCACTGTAGGCAGAATATAAAGAATTGTGTCTCTCTATGGTTAAATGACAGTGTCACAAATCGAGAATTATGGCTTAAGGTAAGAATAAGTGGAGGCAGAAGATTGGATTCTTAAGGATCATGGGTGATGTCAAGA
Organism: Trachemys scripta elegans; assembly: GCF_013100865.1. Lineage (NCBI taxonomy): Eukaryota > Metazoa > Chordata > Testudines > Emydidae > Trachemys > Trachemys scripta. Next base: position 30,052,364 of record NC_048310.1, on the reverse strand, counting down.
AGCCAGTTTTTATGCAAATGTGCACAATAGAGGAAAGGGACAGAAAATATGTACGAGATATTCCTAAATCAAAGGATTTACAAATGTTAGACCAGATTTTGCAACCCTTCCTCATTCATGCTGAATGGTTTCTTACTCCACAAGTAGCCCCACTGATTTTAACAGGGATTCCTCTGGACAAAGGTACTTTTGCTATGTGAATAAAGGTATAGGAATCTGGTCGCTCAGAGTTCTCTTCTCTTCTCTTCTCTTCTCTTCTCTTCTCTTCTCTTCTCTTCTCTTCTCTTCTCTTCTCTTCTCTTCGAAATTAATTTTGCATTTCATGACTGACTATAATGTTCATTTTCCCCTCTTTATATTCTCTTTCTTTCCTCCGGAAAGATCATTGTCTCTCATTTGATTTTTATCTGAGGGAGATTGAGAGGATTTGTGGTCATGTTTTATGCCCAGGAAATAACATTTTCTATGGTGTCTCTTGACTGCAGCAAAACAAAATGCACAGTCACATCGCTCACACAGGCAACAGGTGTCATCATGAAATACCAACATTATCATCAAAGTACAGCTGATAGCAGCTCAAGTTTCACCTTAAAATCACAGTTTTAATCTTAACTGGAACATTACTCTCTCCAAATGTCTCTCCCTCTAAAACTATATCTTTGTCAGTGGGAAGGTTTCTGGAAGGGGGGTGGGAAGAACATCTCCAATTTATCAACATCCTTCTTGAATTGTGGGCACCAGAGTATTCCAGCAATGGTCACACCAGTGCCATATACAGAGGTAATGTAACCTCTCTACTCCAATTGAGATTCCCCTGTTTATGAATCCCTTGATCACATTAGCTCTTTTGGCCAGCCTCACATTGGGAGTTTATGTTCAGCTGATTATCAGCCACAAATCCTGTTCAAAGTCCCTACTTCTCAGGTTCCAGTCCCCCATCCTGTAAGTATGGCCTACATTCTTTGTTCCCAGCTATATTAAAACTCATCTTGTTTGCTTGCACCCGGTTTACCAAGCAATCTAGATTGCTCTGAGTCAGTGATCTATCCTCTTGATTATTTACTACTCCCCTAATTTTTGTGTAATCTACAAACTTTATCAGTGATGATTTTGTTTTCTTCCAAGTCCTTGCTAAAGATGTTAAATCTTCCTTATCACCCTCACCTTCTTTTTTCATTTTCTTTCCGGAGTGTTGACCAGTCCAGTTGCAGACTTGCCTCACCCCCTCTGCTATAAAGTACCATTCAAAATAAGATCATGACAGAAGAATTTCCATCCAAACCTTACATTTCTTTCAATTTCAGCAGGTTACTGGCTGTGTTGCATGCAACAGTTTGAATTTTCCAACAACACACTGTCACATTTTGTACCGTAGGTTGATCGATAAAGACCAAGGCTAGGGGCACCCAGCAGTAAATATACAGGCTTTATGTTAAATATACCAACAAAGGAGATTCTACAAACTACTGATGACAAAAAAAAAAAAAAGAAAAAGAAAAGGGGGAGGCTTATGTTTTCCACTGGATAGTTGGTAGAGAGGGGCTAACTATTTGTAGCTAATAAATCATCTGCCAAACTTTGCCCTTTTTTCTCTTCATGATGTAAATCTGATGTAACCCCATGTGATCATGTAAAGCCGCCAGGAAAGAGTTAAGGGCTGCCTTTCTGTCACATGATTCAGCAGGGGATTTAAGGGAAGGGGGGGGGAAGGAAAGGAGAAGGAAAAAGCCTCTGGGGACTGCAGCCATCTTGAACAAGGGAATTGGTTAGTTATGGTGTTCCTAGGGGGGTTTCTGTTTAACCAGTAAAGAGAGGCAAGGGCCTGAAACAGGCTGAGGTGGGGCACTGGAGCCGCCTTGAGATGGTGAGCTAACCTACTCATCTACCCTCTGTAAAGTCAGATTTGACTGATCTCAGTATGACTCTAAATTTTGTGCATAATCCCAGAGATTGCACAGATTTAGACTGTAAATGCTTTGGAGCAGAGACCATCTCTTCATTATAGGTGTGTACAGCAGTTAGCACAATATTGCCCTAACCCTTCATTGGTGGCTTCTAGGTGAAACGACAATACTCAAAATGAATAATAGCAAAAGGATTCTCCACGGAATATATCCTCAAAGTAGAGAATGGTTTTGAGGGTGGAAAGAGTATGGGAAGGGGCTGCGGGACATAGACATGGCTTTGGGGCCACAAGGGAACATCCTGAGAAAGGAAGGTAGTCACTGAGAGGACGGGAGGGAGGAGAAATTTATATTCAGGCTTGTAATCCACCTGCCTGTCACGGCATTTCTGAACCCAAATGTGAATGTCAGTGCCCAGACACATCCAAAGAGAATAATCTGGTTTTTCAAATCTAGTTGATGATTTTTCTTTCAATGATTATTTTTTAATCAGGATCATCTCATTGCTAGGTCATCTCCATGGATGTCTGCACAACACTGACTTGCTTCTCCTAATGAATTACATGTGATTTGTGTTCTAATGCTTCCTTTGTCCCTGGGTTGCTTCTTGAAATTTTACAGGGGAAAGTCATGATCCACAATTTAATTACAATTGGGGTTAATGCTAGAGAGATGTTGCATGTATTTTAATTAGTGACAAACCCAAATTAAATTCCGGGATAAAATAGCATCAATTTTTAAACATATGTCTTTGAGGGTCAATAGATCCATGCCTTGCCAAAGATGGGAGCTGTTAATGTTAACATTGATTAAAGCTCTGAAGGTAATACTTTTTAGATTATAGTATGTGTCACAGTTTTCCTCCTGGCTAGATGTTGCATTTGGTTGCTTGCTGCAGAACATGCTGAGATAATTGCTTTAGTGGCTATTAAAAGGGGGAAAACTAATTTCTGCCATAAAGATATTGTATCTGTATCTATATCTATATATACACACACAGGTTATTGTTCAGAGAGATAGAGCATGGATGGTGGGAGAAGTGTGGAGGGGCGAGGGAGAGAAAAAAGGATTTGTGGATCCAAAGAGGAGGTTCAATTATGGCCAGAAGAGCTTTCAGTCTTTCATCAGATGACCATAAAAAGTAGTAATATAATTCCTAGTGGTAGTAAATGAAAGGTCCTGAAAGTGAAAATGAAGAAGTCTAATTGTGGAGCTATGTGACAGAGGAATTCAAGTTTTCTAAAAATCCAGCAGTTATATCAAGAAATGTGCTGCCTATTAGAAGCCACAGCATGACATCTCCTTGTAACGCTATTGTGTCAGTGTTTGTTGTTGTTAGAGGCTAGCCTGGATACTATCTGAAATGTTTTTAGTACACATACTATATTCCATCATCTTATCCTATCCATACAGAGCAACAGAGGCTATATTAAGAGGCTTGGTCTGGGACCCAGAAGTAGGAGGGAAGGTTCCTTTACACTGCCTTTACTCTCTTGCATACAGCATGGCAGTCAGGCAAAATCACAGTCTGTGAGTTGAGGGGTTTGTCCTAGGTATCTACCCAGGTCCTTATGCAATTTTCATTGGCATAGTATGAGAGCCCCGCTAGTACTTCCTGGGGATGCAGCTATCCCCAAAGGATGGAAAGGAGTTAGAGGCATAACTTCCCCTCCATCAAAAACAGCCAATAGACCTGGCTGGCTGGTTGTGGAGAGGAGCAAATGATGTACCTCCTGAAGATTATAGCCTCAGGAATGCTCTTCCTATGCCTCAGTTACCAGTAGCCTTTAAAATACAACATATACTTTATGCTAGGAAGAGAGTGATCATTTTTCTAGCTAATTCAGCACAGTGTGTTTATAGGGTGAAATCAATCTATTGTCCACTTATTTAAAGGACCGAGGGAATTCAGCAGTGATTTCTACAGTTTTTCAGTAACATAGGGAAACTCTATTGTAATTAATAAATGTTATGATTGTCTGATTCTTTCATAAGAACATATGTGGCAAATGGGAATATAATGTTTTCTTGAAGGTGGCCTTAGAAATGTAAGACATTTGCCTGAGCTTGTAAATATGATTAGGGAGAGAATTATTTTTCAATTTAACAAATATGTACAGAGTGGTGTAAAAGTTTCCTCCTGTAACATAAAATTATTGTTGTTTGGGAATTTTCCTACTAAATGTTTTTAATAGAAAAATACCGATCCATTGAAGATTAAATTGTTTGTGGAAACGGTGGGTTTCAATGAATCTTATGATTAAAAATCCTTTTGGAACAAAACAGTTTTGAAATTGGTGAAATGTCCTATTTTGATATTTTTGAAACAACTTTGTTGAGAACTAATTTTAATTAATTTATACAAAAGTTTTTAAAAATGTAAAATCTCAAAATTGAAACAAAACTCTTCAAAATAATGAAAATGAAACCTTTCATTTGACCCAATCCAATTTTTTCAGATTACTGGTACATGAAAATATTAGAGATTTCACTTTTTGGAAATCTCAGGACGGGAAAAAATTTCAAAATCTTAATAATTTGCAGAATGGAAAAAACATCTCCTGCCAACTCTAACAGCAATGTTCTTCCCATTGGAAAATTTAATGACTGTGTGATTCCATAATGTTTCTGTGTTGTGGTAATATTATATTTCTGATGCTTTTATGATAATAATTTGCGAACTTGTTAAAACATATTAAAACAGTCACATGCCAAAAAAGTAGGAAGCCATATACAGTATGGTTTTGATCCTGCTCTTAGAGTGTGTAAATGAGTGACTTTGTTGGTGTTCATGAAATCATTGTGGTGGGGAACACCAGGCCCCCTATTAGCAAGGAGAGGATTAATAGAAACCTGTGGACTTGTCACAGGGTAGCACTGGCCCTTTAAGAGGGAAAAGGCACCTTTGACTGGTTAGTTGATCTTGATTTGGGCTGAAAAGAAGTTATGTCGGCCCTCAAGAGGAGGAGGGCCTGCAGGATGAGAGTCAGGGCAAGTGAGAACTGCTTGAGAAGAGACTGAAGGAGTTAGGAGGGGCAGGTGAGAGCTGCCTGGAAACAGAGGAGGAACAGCAGAGTTGCCCAAGAGAAAAAGTTGCAGGAAACCAGGAGGAGAGCTGTAACTATGAGAGCCGGTGATGAGTTCTGCGGAACTGTAGAAAGACTTTTTGGAGCTGAGGATCCCCTGAGCAGGGATAGGACTCACCAATGAGGAGGCCTCGGCGAGTGAACCATTATAGGGTGCCCCCTCTTGGGAGACCTGACTTGGGGCTACAGGAGAAGGCTTGGGGGAAAGAAACAGGTCTTGGGACTCTCAGGTTGGAGGCCTGGAGAGTGGGGACCTGGAACAAGGCTACAGGAATTGTGACAGAGTGCTTAATGGCTCCCATGTGGGTGACCGGGGAACTTTTGAGTGGGTTGAAGAGCTGCTGCATTGTAAGCTCATTTTACTTTAGTGTTTTGACTAGAACTGTTCTTATTATGAGGAAATTGTGGACTGTGGCACTTCAGAAGGGTTTGAATTTTCCACTAAGGCAATATTCCTTGGCACAGGTTGGTTCCAATGGGAATTGAGGCAGATATGCATGTTGTGCCATGGCCTGCTGCATGAGGGTGCCCAAAATGAAGCACACATTAATACAAAACCCAATTGGTCCTACCCAATGGAGAGGGGTATTAAAGGGAGAAGGTCTAGCTCTATTCCGAACAGGCCAGGAGAGACCAAAACTCCAGTTCTCCCTCTCTCAGAGAAGTCTGATTTCAGCCAAGAGTCTGAGGCAGCTTGCTGCATGAAACAGTTTCCCAGTGGATGGGATGACTGGGCCCAGTAAGACCAAAGAAAGGAGTGGATGCACAAAGACAAATCCAGAGCAGAAGGGTGGGTCCTGTTGTCAACAATTCTTATGTTTTTGGACTTTAATACCCCAGAAGGGTTAGGGCTTAAGCTTGCCTTAGCTGGAGGGCTAAAGCATCACTGCACCAGATCCTGTGGGAAGTGGCAACTGACTGTTGGAGACCCTATGAGAGGATAAGTAGTGCCTCACTGGACCACAGGGGGGCACCATGGAGGTGGGCCCTGTCACAGTCATACTTGTGTAATGTGATCAGAGACAGGCCTTATCTTTTGTACAGATCATCATCTATCTCCATGATCATCTTATGAGCTCATAAGGAAGAAAATACTAGTGTGGAAGCTGGAACCAATTAGACCCACTGCAACTTTCCCTTGGATCTCTTTTCAGCATAGTTGAAGTAAGTCATTCAAGTTGTGCAGGAGATCATTTTGTGCTGTCATTGAAAGGTCCACTAATTACATCCTACTCACTTTGAGTCAACTCAGGTACCTTAACAACATTCCATCAAGCTGTAGCAGAAACCTGTGTGTGGTGGAAAAATCTAAGCACAGAGATATGACTTTGACTGTATATTTTCCTGCTGGTATTGTGGGTGTATGATAATACTGATAACTTTATTTCTTCCATTGACATTTCTCCTATCTTGTTTTTTTACAACTCCAATTTGAAAATGGTAGCCTCAAGTAACGAAAATATCTGGATTACTTACTCTTTTCTGTTTCCACATAAGGGGGTCTCTTTAATTCTGCAATTTTGTGGAGGTGAGACATGACATACCATAAAGATTGCTCACAATTTCAGATGTATTGTCTCAATGATCAATACTGAAATAGGCTATCTAGAGGCTGAAATTGCTATGCAGTTAAATCAAGAGTACACAGCTATACTTACTGATCTCCAGGAAGGGTCTAGAAAGACATCTCCTTTAGACTTTACTATGGATGAAATGTATATAATAATACAAAGAAAAAATATGACAATATCATGGCGCAAACATCCATCATTTTAGACATTTTTCTGATGGGGATAAAAGGGCTCAGCGTGACTTCAGTGAAAATTCAGGTCTCAGGAATCTACTTGGTTTAGTATCAATATATTCTCAGAGCTATCTTTTATTAATAGCTCTTTGGGGGAAAGGGTTTGGAGGAGAATTCCCTTTCTTTAGACTGTGGATTTATTACCAAAAGCCCAGGTCAAATCTTTTGATCCATTAAGAACTACACTATATATCACTCTCTACCCCCCCCCCCCGCAAAAAAAAGTCTTTGGGGCAACTACTGTACTACAGTTGAGACAGCTATTGCTTTTTGAACTGAAATGAAAAAAATCATATTCTTATGCCTCTCTGCCACTCTGAGTCTATAGTAATCCATCAAGTCATTATCAGACCAATAAAGGTAGACCACTTCATTTTGAGCTGTGTCCTATTATAGTATTAACTATTGCCCAGTGTTTCGAGACTCTTTGATGGTTGATCATGTGACCATTGTCACATTAGATATTTTATATGAGTTAAGATACTTTATTCGTTTTACACAGACTGCATTCAATACCTAAAGTTATGGGTCATGGAGTCAGTAAATAAATGAAGGATACATTTATTCTCATAAAATAGTCACATTGCAATCAATGGAACTATTCATGAGAGTAAAGGCTATTTATGGAACTAAGGACTGCAGAATTGAGTCTTTAAAGGGAAGAGGACACTTTTCTGTAATCACGGATTTGTTTTGTTTTGTTTTTTTAAATTCCTGATGATCACAAATAAATGGACTAAGTCAATTCCATTTCTATGGCTTATTCCATTTAGAATATGGATAGCTAATCATATGCCTTGAACACATCATCATGACATTAGCATAAGAAAACCAAATTTTCATTCTCTGTGTGAACACAGTGATTTATAGTTAGGCTTGATTTATGTTCACTAATGTGTCACATGTATTAGACAACCAAGAAAGCTCCAATATAATCAGATACAAAATGGTTAAGTGTGATGGGGTGGACTAGGCCCTGAGGCCCCCTGCTGGAGGCCTCATGGCCCTGCCACACCCTGCCCCAGAAAAAGGCAGTGGAGAGAGTCCTCCAAGCTTCCCAGAGCTGCAGCATGGAATGCAGCCATTCAGAGAGGGACTGCAGGAAGCAGCCAATCCAGGCCCAGCAGGCACATATAAAAGGAGCTGCAGAGCAGAGATCAGTTCCTTGCTAGAGCTGGAGGAGAGTGGATGGTGTGCCTGGCTGGCTGAGGGAGCTACAGGACCTCAGATAGAACAGTGCAAGCAGAGGCCGGGGGGGAGGGACACGAAGGCATTCTGGGCTGGCTGCTGGGACTCAACCAGGACAAGGCCCTGAGGCAGGGCCGGCTCTAGTGTTTTTGCCTACCCAAGCAGCGCGCTGAATTGCCGCCGCGGATGGCGGAGGCCGTCCGTGGGCTGTTAGGGCGGCATGCGCGTTTCCTCGGCGGTGGCAATTCGGTGGCAGCTTCTGTCTTCAGCCGGAAGACAGAAGCCGCCAAATTGCCGCCGCGGGCAGCTGAACATAAAAGCTGCCGCTGAATTGCTGCCACTGCGGAAATGCACACACTGCCCTAATGGCACATGGGCTGCCCCTGCCGGCCACGGCAGCAATTCAGCGCGCTGCTCGAGGCGGCAAAAACACACGGACTGTCGCCCCTTGCAGATTGCCGCCCCAAGCACCTGCTTGGAATGCTGATGCCTGGAGCCGGCCCTGCCCTGAGGTAAGTGTGAAGAATGTGCTGGGACCATGGGGAAGTGGCCCAGGAAATTGTAGCAGTGACACAGTTTATTTAAAGGGGTGTGGTGGATGGCTACTATCTATAGGGTCACTAGGCTGGGACCTAGAATAGAGGGTGGGCCTGGGTACCCCCACCAGGCACTGGGAAAGTGGCCTGGACTTTGATACATGCCAGAATGGGAACTGAACTCATTTAGTGAAGAGTTGGGTCCAGAAAGGCCCAGAGAGATGAAGATTCTCCAGGGAGGGAACCCTGGAGGATGTGGCCCCACACCAGGGCCACGACTGCTTGAAGAGAGGGTCATTTTGAAAGAGCCCAGAAAGTGCTGAGAGACAGTTGGAACCAGTGTACTGCCATAAGCCCTGCAGGACTGATTGAGGAGCGAGCCCAGAAATAGGGCTACAGATAAAGGGACCTTACAGAGAGAGCCCCCCATTGTATTTATATCCTGGAAGGGTTTGATTTTTATCTCACATATAGACGGTGTGACTCGTCCAGAGGGCTGAGTCACCAAAGACACCACAAACTGAGACAGAGAGTTGAGGCACATGCACTGCGACAGGGGGTGCTCGTGAGAGGTGAGTGCACCCCATTGCAGTAAGCCATAAACATTACAGGCTGGCACTTTTTTGTTAATGTGATGTTCTTCTTTCATACTAATTTGTAGAATGATATTAGACTTTAAGTCATTTCTTGTCTATGTCAAGATTCGTGCTTGACACGTAGATTCCTTCAGGCTATACTAGTTTAGCAGGAAATTTTGTGCAGGTGGATGATTATTCAGCTGATCTGCAGCCCTCTATAAACTCAATGACTGTTGCAAATTAAAAGTGGGGAATTTATATTTATTCCAAGCACTGGAATAAAAATATGCTTCTCTTTATGAAATCACATGCAGATGCTTTATTGGAAGTGGTTACTTTTGAGATTCTGGAAGATAGTTATGAAGTTTTGGAAGTGAAATGAAAAATCTATAGTATGCATGTTTATTAAAGTTATCCACTGAGAGTAATTCTCTTTTGATAGGATGAAAATATTTTTGTTTAGTTAAGCCATTTAATTCTATTTCTTTCCATGAAGTATGATTGAATTTGTCCTATAAAAGCATAGCAGTTAATTACATATAAATTGGTAAAGGATTTTGATGAGAAATAGATTATCAGGAGGATTTTTTCATTTCCAAAGGACATTCATTACACTTTAGAAATCATGGAAACCTATATGCAGCAGAGCCAAAGGGTGGAAATAACCACAGTTGAAGTATACAAAGATTATTATTTTTTCATAAGGGTGACTGTCTACAAAACCTGCAATTGCAAGGGAATTATTATTTCCTAGATGGAAGGAAAGAAAAGGAAAGCAAGTCATGGAACTGGCAATGATGATTTAGGGGGGGATATGCTAGAGGCACACCTCTGCCTGATATAATGCGGCCCGATATAATGCGAATTTGGATATAACGCAGTAAAGCAGTGCTCACGCGGGGGGGGGGCAGAGCTGCACACTCCGGCGGATCAAAGCAAGTTCGATATAACGCGGTTTCACCTATAATGCAGTAAGAATTTTTTGGCTCCCGAGGACAACGTTATATCGGGGTAGAGGTGTATATAAAATCACGTGGAGAAAGTGAATAAGGAAAAGTTATTTACTTGTTCCCATAACTAGGGGCCACCAAATGAAATTAATGGGCAGCCGGTTTAAAACAAATAAAGGGAAGTTCTTCTTCACACAGCGCACAGTCAACCTATGGAACTCCTTGCCTGAGGAGGTTGTGAAGGCTAGGACTATAACAGGGTTTAAAAGAGAACTAGATAAATTCATGGAGGTTAACTCCATTAATGGCTACTAGCCAGGATGGATAAGGAATGGTATCACTAGCCTCTGTTTGTCAGAGGGTGGAGATGGATGGCAGGAGAGAGATCACTTGATCATTACCTGTTAGGTTCACTCCTTCAGGGGCACCTGGCATTGGCCACTGTTGCCAGACAGGATACTGGGCTGGATGGACCTTTGGTCTGACCCAGTATGGCCATTCTTACGTTCTTATATGGAAGTGGCAGTAGTTAAAGCTTCAACTGCAGGACTGGGACAGGAAATCAACACCCACCCGATCATTTGAAACCCATAAATAAAGATAATGAAACTACTATATAGTACCTAAGAGCGTCACAAAGCCATAATTAAGGCAGGCCATAAAATGTTCTTGTGAAAAAGAACTAGCAGAAAGAGGGACATGGAAGCAAGAGGAAAAAGCATACTGATTTTGAAAAATTATTCACATAAGAGAGTTAAAGAGCAAGTAGTAATGCCCTGAATTCAGATCTTAATAATCTCGCTTCCTACTGATTGCTGTATGGATTAAAGCTCACACCTAATGCAAGCACTATAATAACTTCCTTTCTATGTTTGTTACTAAAGTTTAATGGTCTGATCTTCAGAGATGCTCAGCATCTCTGAAAATAAGCCTATGCATGTTCATTAGGTCTCTCTCCTTAATTGTTTTTGTTTTAACTTGATATTTATACTGCAATGGCGCCTGGAGGTATCAGTTAGAAGCAGGCTCCCTATTGCATGCAATTACTTATGAAGACAGGCTCCCAATACTGAAGAGGTAGTCAAAGGGCAAAATACAATGTCCTGACAACTGTGTATACGATTTACTCCCCTTGTCCTGTGCATTAACATTACTCTTTATAAAGAAATTCCATTGGAGTATTTTGAGCATTGATCAACTATAGCTTCTTTTACTCTTAATGTATTTCCTGACGGATGGCAAACAGGAATAACATTTAAGACTTAAATACAGTAAAGACTTGTATACAGACTTAATCCATTATTCTCTGTGTGTGTGTATTTTGCTCAAATACATCAAGGATATTTTCACTTTCATTCCTGCCTATACGTATATTGGCATACAATTGAGGAGAATGTATATTTGGCAAATTCAACCATTAACCCACCAAAAGATTTGGATGAGGCTTGGATCAAGATTGCTGTATGAATTTACCTGCAAACCGTATCATAGTTTTTAATCCAACATTAACTTGATTTTCAAGTACCTTAAGACATTCTTTTCTGGATCATAAATGCAATGAACCCCTATGCTAAATTTTGATGTTTCGCCTATTATTTATTGGAGCTGATTTTTTTTTTTTCATGTCAAGCCTACATTTTCTACACTAGCACATCTTGGGTTAATATCAAACGACCTGAACATAAGCCCACTGAAGTCAATGAAAAGACTCCCATTGGTATCTGTGGGCTTTGGAGCGGGCGCAAAGTGCAGAATTTTCCAGCCTAATTTATTACAGCAAATAGAATCACATCAGGCTGTGAAAGGTGTCTGAAGTTCCACTTGGTGATCTGTATTACGATCCAGCTGATGAACACCATTGCTCAGACTAACCATATAATGTATTGGTATTCTGTGTGAATTTGCCCTGAATGATTAATCTGTCTCAACAGTATACCTTAAAGATTATGTGATGGCAGCATTCATTTTAATTCTGTGTTCTCTACAGAAAAACAATAAATAATTGGTTATGAAGCTGCTACTGTGGGGTACATTTATTTATTGAAGAATCTATTTAAGTTCCAGAATTCACAATTTAAATTGCTTTTAGGGAATTTAGTACATATTATAATTTATAGATAACAAGTGGGCATCGACATCTTTAAATGATCCTGAATTTGA